>NC_057389.1:67186546-67236259 GCF_019320065.1 Cervus canadensis
TTTTTTAGTCTTGATTGTTTTATTCCCCACTTGGCACCTTGCTTTAGTTTTGTTTTCTGGTTTGTGTTTTAGTTAGTTTTGTTCTTAACTGGTAAACATAATTTTTTATTTCCTTTGTTCACCAGATCAATCTACTGTACTTTATTTTTGTTGGACTGTTTTCACTTTGCTCATGGGTGTATATTCCATTATTTTAGTTATTATTTGCCTGACTTTGCAACTGCCATTTGTCTGGGGTTCATCTTTGATTTCTCATTTTTGGATATTTGTTTTAATCTCACTTAATGCCATAACAAACCACCTGTGAAATCTTCATTCCTGACCAGAGATCAAGCTCTGAGCCTGTGGAATGGGAGCACTGACTCCAAGACCAGAGACTACCAGAGAACTAACCCTAAGGAGTATAAAAAAGTGAGAACTCACACAAAAGAAACCACTTGAATACAAGACCCAGCATCATCCAAACATCAGTAGCACCCTGTGCATGATGCCTCATCTAAACAACAAACAAAGCAAAAATACAAACCCAGTTATCAGCAGACAGGATTACCACCTCACTCAGCCTTGCCCATCAGAGGAAAAACAAGCAAAAAAAAAAAAAACCTCAGTACAAATCTCATCCTATATGAAGCTTATACAACCACCGGACCAACCTTCAGTTCAGTTTGTACTCGGTCGTGTCCGACTCTTTGCGACCCCATGAATCGCATCATGCCAGGCCTCCCTTTCCATCACCAACTCCCAGACTTTATTCAAATGCATGTCCATCGAGTTGGTGATGCCATCCAGCTATCTCACCCTCTATCATCCCCTTCTCCTCCTGCCCCCAATCCCTCCCAGCATCAGGGTCTTTTGCAGTGAGTTTGGGGCCCCCAAAAATAAAGTCTGACATTGTTTCCACTGTTTCTCCATCTATTTCCCATGAAGTCATGGGACCAGTTGCCATGATCTTAGTTTTCTGAATGTTGAGCTTTCAGCCAACTTTTTCACTCTCCTCTTTCACTTTCATCAAGAGGCTTCTTAGTTCCTCTTCACTTTCTGCCATAAGGGTGGTGTCATCTGCATATCTGAGGTTATTGATATTTCTCCTGGCAATCTTGATTCCAGCTTGTGCTTCTTCCAGCCCAGCGTTTCTCATGATGTACTCTGCATATCAGTTAAATAAGCAGGGTGACAGTATACAGCCTTGACGTACTCCTTTTCCAGTCTGTTGATACATGTCCAGTTCTAACTGTTGCATCCTGACCTGCATATAGGTTTCTCAACAGGAGGGTAGAAACCAAAAGGAAGAAAGAACTCAACCTTGAAGCCCGGGGGGAAAAGACCTCAAACTCAATCAGTTTAAAAAAAATTATGAAAAGGCATAGAAATAGTACACAAATGAAGGAACAAACTAGAAACACAGAAGTCCAAATAAATGAAGAGGAAATAGATAAACTACCTAAAGAAGAATTCAGAATAATGATAGTAAAGATGATGAAAACCTTGAAAACAAAATGGAGAAAATGAAAAAAATCAATTAACAAGCACATAGAAGAATTAAAGAATAAACATGAAGAGGCAAACAACTAGAGTAAAAATACTCTAGAAGGAATCAACAGCAGAATATCTGAAGCAGAAGAATGAATCAGTGAGTTGGAAGATAAAATGGTGGAAATAACTTCTGAAGAGCAGAATAAAGTAAAAAAAAAATGAAAATAACTGAGGATAATCTCAGAGACCTCTGGGACAATATCAAACACACCAACATTTGAATTATATGAGTCCCAGAAAAAGAAGAGGAAAAGAAAGGGTATGAGAATTTTTTTTTGAAGAGATTATAGTTGAAAACTTCTCCAACATGGGAAAGGAAATAGTCAATCAATTCCAAGAAGCAAAAAGAGCCCCATACAGGATAAACCCAAGAAGAAACTTGCCAAGACACATACTGATCAAACTAACAAAGACTAAATACAAAGAAAGAATATTAAAAGCAGCAAAGGAGAAGCAACAAGTAACATACAAGGGAAACCCCATAAGCTTAACAGCTGATCTTTCAGCAAAAAACCTTTAGCCAGACTTATCAAGAAAAAAAGAGAGAAGAATCAAATCAACAAAATTAGAAATGAAAAAGGAGAGGTTACAACAGACAATGCAGAAATACAAAGGATTATAAGAGATTATTATGAACAACTATATGGCAATAAAATAGCCTGAAAGAAACAGGTTCTTAAAAAAGTTCAATTCTTCCAAGATTGAATCATGAAGAAATAGACATTATGAACAACCCAATTACAAGCACTGAAATTGAAGCTGTGATCAAAAATCTCCCAAAAAACAAAAGCCCAGGACCAGATGGCTTCACAGGAGAATGTTTTCAAACATTTAGAGAAGACCTAATACCTAAACTTCTAAAACTCTTTCAAAAAATTGCAGAGGAAGGAATACTTCCAAAGTCATTCTATAAGGCCAATGTCTCCCTGATACCGAAACCAGACAAAGACAACACCAAAAAATAAAACTACAGGCCAATATCATTGATGAACATGGATGCAAAAATCCTCAACAAAATTTTAGCAAACAGAATTCAGCAACACATCAAAAAGCTCAAACACCATGATCAAGTTGGGTGTATTCCAGGGATGCAAGGATTCTTCAATATATGCAAATCAGTCAATGTGATAAACCATATTAACAAACTGAAAGATAAAAACCATAGGATAATCTCAATAGATGCAGAAAAAGCCTTTGACAAAATTCAACACCCATTTATGATTAAAACTCTTCAAAAAATGGGCATAGAAGGAAACTACCGCAACATAGTAAAGGCCATAGATGATAAGCCTACAGCAAACATTATTCTCTATGGTGAAAAACTGAAAGCATTTCCCCTAGGAATAAGACAAGGGTGTCCATTTTCACCACTATAATTCAACATAGTTCTGAAAGTCCTAGCCACAGCAATCAGAGAAGAAAAAGAAATAAAAGGAATCCAGATCGGAAAAAAAAAGAAGTAAAGCTCTCACTGTTTGCAGATGACATGAGGTTGTACATAGAAAACCCTAAAGATAGTATCAGAAAATTACTAGAGCTAATCAGTGAATTTAGCAAAGTTTCAGGATATAAAATCAGTATGCAGAAATCCCTTGCATTTCTATATAATAACAATGAAAAATCAGAAAGAGAAATTAAGGAATCAATCCCATTCACCTTGCAACAAAAAGAATTAAATATCTAAGAATAAACCTACCTAAGGAGATAAAAGAACTGTACACAAAAAAATATAAGACACTAATGACAGAAATCAAAGACATAAACAGATGGAGAGATATGCCATGTTCCTGGGTAGGAAGAATCAATACTGTGAAAATGTATATATGTATGTACTATATACATATATATATATACACACACAAATATACATATATACATATACTATATACATACATATACATATACTGTATAAATGTATATACTACCAAACACAATCTACAGATTCAATGTGATCCCTATCAAATTAGCAATAGAACAAAAAATTTCACAATTCATATGGAAACACAAAAGACCCCTAATAGCCAAAGCAGTCTTGAGTAAGAAGAATGGAGCTGGAGGAATCATCCTTCCTGACTTCAGATTTTACTACAAAACTACAGTCATCAAGACAGTATGGTACTGGCACAGAAACAAAAATATAGACCAATGGAACAAGATAGAAAGCCCAGAAATAAACCCATGCACCTATGGATACCTTATTTTTGCCAAAGGAAGCAAGAATATACAATGGGGCAAAGACAGCCTCTTCAATAAATGGTGCTGGGAAAACTGGACAGCTTCATGTAAAAGAATTAGAACACTTCCTAACATCATACACAAAGATAAACTCAAAATGGATTAAAGACCTAAATGTAAGACCAGAAACTATAGAACTCTCAGAGGAAAACATAGGCAGACCATTCTATGACATAAATCAAAGCAAGATCCTCTATGACCCTCCTCCTAGAGCAATGGAAATAAAACAAAAGTAAACAAGTGAGACCTGACTAAACTTGAAAGCTTTTGCACAGAAAAGGAGAGTAAAAGCAAGGTGAAAAGACAACCCTCAGAATGGGAGAAAATAATAGCAAATGAAACAACTGACAAAGGATTAATTTCCAAAATATACAAGCATCTCATACAACTCAATACCAGAAAAACAAACAACCCAGTCAAAAAGTGGGAAAGAGACCTAAAGAAACATTTGCCCAAAGAAGACATACAGATGACTGACAAACACATGAAAAGATGCTCAACATCGCTTATTATTAGAGAAATGCAAATCAAAACTACAATGAGATATCACCTCACTCTGGTCAGAATTGGCATCATCAAAAAGTCTACAAACAATAAGTGCTGGAGGAGGTGTGGAGAAAAGGAAACACTCCTGCCCTGTTGGTAGGAATGTAAATTTATACAGTCACTATGCAAGATGATATGGAGATTCCTTAAAAAACTAGGAATAAAACCACCATATGACCCAGAAATCCCACTCCTAGGCATATATTCTGAGGAAACCAAAACTGAAAAAGACACATGTATCCCAGTGTTCATTGCAGCACTATTTACAATAGCTAGAACTTGGAAGCAACCTAGATGTCCATTGACAGATGAATGGATACAGAAGTTGTGGTATATATATATACAATGGACTATTACTCAGCTATAAAAAGGAACGCATTTGAATCAGTTCTAATGAGGTAGATGAACCTAGAACCTATTATATAGAGTGATGAAAGTCAGAAAGAGAAAGATAAATATCTTATTCTAATTCATATACACCGAATATAAAAAAATGGTACTGAAGAATTTATTCACAGGGAACAATGGAGAAACAGACATAGAGAATAGACTTATAGACATAGTGAGAGAGGGTAGAGGGTGAGATGTATGGAAAGAGTAACATGGAAACTTACAATGCCATATGTAAAATAGAAAGCCAAGGGGAATTTGCCATATGGCTCAGAAGAGGGGCTTTGTAACAATTTAGAGGGGTGGGATGGTGAAGGAGATGGGAAGGAGTTTCAAAAGAGAGGGGATATATGTATACCTATGGCTGATTTCTGTTGAGGTTTGACAGAAAACAACAAAATTCTATAAATCAATTATCCTTCAATAAAAAATAAATTTTAAAAAATGTAACAAATTTAAAGTACCTAAAAAAAAAAAAAAAGAAGCAGCAGCCACATATACTGTGCTGTGCTTAGTCGCTCAGCCATGTCTGACTCTTTGCAACCCCATGGACTGTAGCCCACCAGGCTTCTCTGTCCTTTGGGATTCTCCAGGCAAGAATACTGGAGTGGGTTGCCATGCCCTCCTCCAGGGCATCTTCCCAACCCAAGAATCGAACCTAGGTCTCCTGCATTGCAGGTGGATTTGTTGCCATCTAAGCCTCCAAGGAAGCCCAAGAATACTGGAGTGGGTAGCCTGTCCCTTCTCTAGGGATCTTGGAGTATAGAGGTCTCCTGCATTGCAGGTGGATTCTTTACCAGCTGAGCTACCAGGGAAGCCCTAAGCAACTAAACAACCATATATAAATGCCTTTATATATCTTTATATAAAACTCATGATAATCACAACCCAAAGATTGTAATTGCTGTTTTTCACTTGCTAAGTCAAGTCTGACTCCTTGCAACCCCATGGACTGCAGTATACCAGGCTTCCCTGTCCTTCACTATTTTCTGAAGTTTGCTCAAACTCATGTCCATTGAATCAGTGATACAATCCAACTATCTAATCCTCTGTCACCTCTTCTCTTGTCTTCAGTCTTTGGAAGCATCAAGGTTTTTTCCAACAAGTTTCAGCTCTTCACATCAGGTGGCAAAAGTATTGGAATTTCAGTTTCAGCATCAATTCTTCCATTGATATACACGGTTGATTTCCATTAAGATTGATGGTTTGATCTCTTCGCTGCCCAAGGGACTCTCAAGTCTTCTCTGGCCCCACACACAAAAACATTAATTCTTTGGCAATCAGTCTTCTTTATGGTCCAACCCTCATATCCATACATGACTAATGGAAAAATCATAGTTTTGACAGACCGTTGTCAGTAAAGTGATGTCTCTGCTTTTTAATATGCTGTCTAAATTTGTCATAGCTTTTCTTCCAAGGAGCAAGCATGAAATTTTAATTTCATGGCTATAGTCACCATTCACAGTGATTTTGGAGCTCAAGTAGTGTTTGCTTTGGCAGCACCTATTTTAAAATTGGAGCCCCCAAAAATAAAGTGCATCACTGTTTCCAGTTTCCCTTCTATTTGCCCTAAAGTGATGGGACCGGATGCCCTGATCTTGGTTTTTTTAATCACTCTCCTCTTTCACCCTCATCAAGAGGCTCTTTAGTTTCTCTTTGCTTTCTGCCATTATAGTGGTATTATCTGCATGTCTGAGGTTGCTATGTCTCCTGGCAGTCTTGATTCCAGCTTGTGATTCATATAGCCCAGCATTTCGCATGATGTACTCTGCATAGAAGTTAAATAAGCAGGTGACAGTATACAGCCTCGATGTACTCTTTTCCCAGTTTTGAATCAGTCCATTGTTCCATGTCTGGTTGCAGTAGGAATGCACAAAGAAAATGAATTGAAATATAACACTAAAGATATCTGTCAAATTACAAGAGAAAGGAACAAAAGATGAAGAAAGGAACAAAAAAGAATTACAGACACAACTGTAAAACTGTTACTAATGGCAATAAGAATACATATCAATAATTACTTTAAATATAATTGGAATAAATGATCCAATAAAAAAACATAAAGTGGCTGAATGAATACAAAAATAAGGCCCATTTCTATTCTGCCTACCAGAGACTCACTTATAATCCAAAGACACACACACAGTGAGAGCAAGGGAATGGAAAAAGCTGTGCCAGGAAAGTGGAAATCAAAAAAACAGAGGATAGCAATAGTTATATCAGACAAATTAGGCTTTAAAATAAAGATGATTACAAGATAAGAAAAGGATATTACACAATTATTAATTAAATAAGAAGATTAAGAAGTTATAATATTTACACAGCCAAAATATAGGAATACCTAGATACATAAGACAAATATTTGTGGACATAAAGGTAGAAATTGAGAGTGACACAAATATAACAAGACATTTTAACACCTCATACATCAATGGACATATCATCCAGACAGAAAATCAATAAGAAAGCACTGGCCTTAAATGACACTTAGAAAGACCTAAAAAATATATGTACAACATCCCATCTGGTAGCAGCAGAATGCACATTCTTTTGAAGAGCACAGAGTAGGCCACATGCTAAGCCACAAATTAAGTCTCTGTAAATTTAAGAAAATTGAAATAGTATTAAGAATTTTTTCTGAACACAACACTATGATACTAGAAATCAATTACAAAAAAAAAAAATCTTTAGAAAACACACACACATGAAGGCAAATGATATACTGCTAAACAACAAATGGGTCACTGCGGACATCAAAGAAGAAATTTAAAAAAAAAAAAAAACCTGGAGGGAAATACAGACACAAACACAATGATCCAGAATCTGTGGAATGTAGCAAAAGCAGTTCTAAGAAGGAAATATATAGCAATATATGCTTACTTCAGGAAACAAGAAAAATCTCAAATAACCTAACCTTACACCTAAAGAAACTAGGAAAAAAAAAAAAAAACAAATTTAGTAGAAGTTTCCGAAGAACTCATAAAGATCAGAGAGAAATAAATGAAATAGAGATGAAAGTACAATAGAAAATCATTGGGGCTTTCCCTGCCATCAGTACCAGGAAGCCCACGAGTATGGTGAGCTTCCTATGGAACAAGACATTGATCTGAGTAATGTGGATCTGGACAACCTGGAGAAAAATGAGTTGTGAGAGGCTCTGCACAGACTAGTTTTCTTTTCTTGGGAGTTGATTTTCCTGCAGTGAAGGAACATCTTTTCCAATCCAAGGAATCTACCAATGGCCTTTTTAACTGAGAAGTAACACTTGACTGGTCATTTGAAAACACTACAACACATTGCAGCACTATTTACAATAGCCAGGACATGGAAGCAACCTAGATGTCCATCGACAGATGAATGGATAAAGAAGCCATGGTACATATATACAATGGAATATTACTTAGCCATAAAAAGGAACACATTTGAGTCAGTTCCAATGAGGTGGATGAACCTAGAGCCTATTTTACAGAGTGAAGTAAGTCAGAAAGAGAAAAACAAATATTGTATATTAATGCATCCCTGGTGGCTCAGATGCTAAAGAGTCTGCCTGTAATGCTGGAGGCCTGGGTTCAATCCCTGGGTTGGGAAGATCCCCTGGAGAAGGAAATGGCAACACACTCCAATATTCTTGCCTGGAAAATTCCATGGATAGAGGAGCCTGGCAGGCTACAGTCCATGGGGTCGCAAAGAGTCAGACACGACTGAGCAGCTGACTTATCATATATGGAACCTAGAAGGATGGTACTGATGAATCTAATCTCAGAGCAGCAATGGAGATGCAGACATAGAGAACAGACTTACAGACAAGGGTGGAGGAGAACAGGGAGAGGGTGAGATGAATGGAGAGAGTAGCATGGATGCATATACACTAACATATGTAAATAGACAGCCAATGGGAATTTGCTGTATGACTCAAGGAAATCAAACTGGGGCTCTGTGATAACCTAGAGGGGTGGGGATGGGTGGGAGGTGGGAAGGAGATTCAAGAGGGAGGGGACATAGGTACACTGAAGGTTAATTCATATTGATGTATGACAGAAATCAAACCAATATTGTAAACCAATCATCAATTAATTAAAAATAAATAAATATATTTAAAAAACCACACACACACTGCAATGGTGAACTTTTGTGTCTCAAGAAAACAATGAAAAATTATATGATTTGTCATAGGCACTGAACTGAATTGTATTCTGTCAAGTAATATTTTGAAGAAAGTCGATGGACAATTGAAGCATTTTCCCTCCCTCTCACTGCTACTTGAATAACCTTGGAGGCTGTTTCTTACATAAGTTTTTTAATGTGATCATTTTCATTTGAATATTAATGGCTTTTTTCCATTAAAGAATAAAACAATATTTTAGATTTAAAAAAAAAGTAAGAACTACTTCTTTGAAAAGATAAACAAAATTGATAAAACTTTAGCCAGACTCATCAGGCAAAAAAGAGAAAGCACCCAAATCAGTTAAATCAGAAATGAAAAAGGAGAAATTACAAACAAAACCAATGATATACAAAAAGTTGTGTGACTACTACAGACAACTATACACTAATGCAATGGAAAATCTATAACAAATAGACAAAGTCTCAGAAATGTATAACCTTCCAAAAATGAACCAGGAAGAAATAGAAAATATAAACAGGCCAATCACAAGCACAGAAATCAAAATTACTGTCAAAAATCTTCCAATAAACAAAAGCCCTGGGCCAGATGGCTTCATAGGCAAATTCTACTGAAAGTTTAAAGAAGAGCTAACACCTATCCTGCTCAAACTCTTCCAGAAAACTGCACAGGAAACTCCCAAACTCATTCTACAAGGCTACTATCACCTTGATACAAAAACCAGACAAAGAAAATTACAGGCCAATATCACTGATGAACATAGATGCAAAAATCCTCAGCAAAATTCTAGCAAACAGAATCCAACAGCACATTAAAAGGATTATACAGCATGATCAAGTGGGCTTTATTCCAGGAATGCAAGGATTCTTCAATATACACAATGTTGATATACCATACTAACAAACTGAATGACAAAAACCATATGATCACCTCAGTAGTTGCAGAGAAAGTTTTTGACAATATTCAACATTCATTTATAATAATAATAAAAAGAAAACTTTCCAGAAAGTTGGCATAGAAGAAATGTATCTCAACTTAATAAAGGCCATATGCAACAAACCCACAGAAAACATCCTCAGTGGTGAAAGACTGAAAGAGTTTCCTCTAAGATCAAGAACAGGACAAGGGTGGCCATTTTCTCCAATATTATTCAGTATAATTTTGTAATCCTAACCACAGCAATCAGAGGAAAAAAAAAAGGAATAAAAGGAATCCAGATTGGAAAAGAACAAGTAAAATTCTTACTACAGACAACATGATACTATACACAGAAAACCTTAAAGATGCCACCAGAAAATTACTAATCAATAAATATAGGAAAATCTCAGTTTATAAAATTAATACACAGAAATCTCTTTCACTCTTATACACTAACAATGAAAAATCAGAAAGAGAAATTAAGAAGGCAATCCCACTCACCATTGCAAGAATATAATACCCAGGGCTAAACCTGCCTAAAGAGACAAAGACCTATATGCAAAAAGCTATAAGGCACTGACGAAAGAAATCAGAGATGACACAAACAGATGGAGAGATAGACCATGTTCTTGGGTTGGAAGAATCAATACTGTGAAAATGACTATACTACTCATAGCAATCTACAGACTCAATGAATCCTTATCAAACTACAAATAGTATTTTTCACAGAACTAGAACAAAAAATTTCACAATTCATATGGAAGCACAGAAGACCCTGAATAGCCAAAGCACTCTTAAAAAAGAATGGACCTGGAGGAATCAAACTTCCTGATGTCAGACTATCCTACAAAGCTACAGTCATCAAGACAGTATGATACAGGCATACACAGCAATAAAGACCAAGGAAACAAGATAGAAAGCCCAGAGATAAACCCACACACCAATGAGCACCTTATCTTTGACAAAGGAGGAAAGAATATGCAATGGAAAAAAGACAGACTCTTCAATAAATAATGTTGAGGAAAAAATGAAATGTTTTTCAATTTCAGCTACTTGTAAAAAATGAAATTAGAACACTTCCTAACATCATACACAAAAATAAACTCAAAATGGTTTAAAGACCTAAATGTAATACTAGAAACTTTTCAACTATTAGAGGAAAACATAGGCAAAATACTCTTTGATAGAAATCACAGCAAGATCCTCTATGGCCCATCTCCTAGAGCAATGGATATTTTTTAAAAACAAACAGATGACACCTAATTAAATTTAAAAGCTTTTGCACAAAGAAGAAAACTACAAACAAGATGAAAAGACAATCCTCAGAATAGGAGAAAATAATAGCAGATGAAATAACTGACAAAGGATATAATCTCCAGAATATACATGCAGCACATACATCTTAATACCAGAAAAACAAACGACCAATCAAAAAGTGGTCAGAAAACCTAAACAGACATTTCTCCAAAGAAGACATACAGATGGCTAATAAACACATGAAAAGATGCTCAACATCACTCATTATTAGAGAAATGCAAAATAAAACCACAATAAGGTAACACCTCACACTAGAATGGCCATCATTTAAATGTCTACAAATAATAAATGCTAGAGAGGGTACGGAGCAAAGGGAACCATATTGCACTGTTGGTGGGAATGCAAATTGCAACAGCCACTATGGAGAACAGTATGGAGATTCTTTTTAAAAAACTAGGAATGAAATTACCATATGACCAAGTAATCCACTACTGGCTATATACCCTCAAAAAATCATAATTAAAAAAGATATATGTACCCCAGTGTTCACTGAAGTACTATTTAAAATAGCCAGGACATAGAAACAACCTAGATGCTCATCAACAGATGAATGGATAAAGAAGTTGTGGTATGTATACAAAATGGAATAATACTCAGCTGTAAAAATGAACACCTTTAAGTCAATTCTAGTGAGGTGTATGAACCTAGAGCCTATTATACAGAGTGAAGTAAGTCAGAAAGAAAAAAACAAGTATTATATGTGCATGTGTGTTAGTTGCTTAGCTGTGTCCAACTCTTTGCAGACCCAGGAACTTGCTAGGCTCTTCTGTCCATGGAATTCTCCTGGTAAGATTACTGAGTGGGTTGCCATTCCCTTCTCCAGGGGATCTTCCTGGTCCAGGGATCAAACTCAGGTGTCTTGCATTGCAGGCAAATTCTCTACTATCTGAACCACCAGGGAAGTCCCACAAATATTATATATTAATGTATATATATATGAAATCGAGAAAGATGGCACTGATGATCTTCCTTGCAGGGCAGCAAAAGAGACACAGATGTAAAAAACAGACTTTTGGTCACAGTGGGGGACAAAGAGTGTGGGATGACTTGAGAGAGTAGTATTGAAACATATATATTACCATATGTAAAACAGATAAAACATTAGGGATTTAGTGTATGATATAGGGAACCCAAAGCCCATGCTCTGGGACAGCCTAAAGGTATGGGATGGGGAGGGATGTGGGAGGAAAGTTTAGGACAAAGGGAACATATGTGTGCCTGTGGTTGACTCATGTTGACTTATGATAGAAACCATAACAAAAAGTAACTATCCTCCAATTAAAAATAAAACAAAATTTAAAAGAAAATTAATATTAAAAAATAGCATTGAGAAAATAGACAACAACATGCAAAAGAATTAAACTGGACTCTCATCTTGTGCAGCATACAAAAATAAACTCAAAATTGAATAATACATAAACGGAAGGCCTGAAACCATAAAATTTCTAGAAGAAAACTTTGGACTTAGTAATTTTTTTTTAAAGTATGTCTCCTGAGGCCAGGATCAGTTCAGTTTAGTTCAGTCGCTCAGTCATGTCTGACTCTTTACGACTCCACGAATTGCAGCACACCAGGCCTCCCTGTCCATCACCAACTCCCAAAGTTTACTCAAACTCATGTGCATCGAGTCGGTGATGCCATCCAACCATCTCATCCTTTGTCATCCCCTTCTCCTCCTTCCCTGAGTCCCTCCCAGCATCAGGGTCTTTTCCAATGAGTCAACTCTTTGCATGAGGTGGCCAAAGTATTGGAGTTTCAGCTTCAGCATCAGTCCTTCCAATGAACACCCACGACTGATCTCCTATAGGATGGACTGGTTGGATCTCCTTGCAGTCCAAGGGACTCTCAAGAGTCTTCTCCAACACCACACTTCAAAAGCATCAATTCTTTGGTGATCAGCTTTCTTCACCATCGAACTCTCACATCCACACATGACTTTTGGAAAAACCATAGCCTTGACTAGACAGATCTTTGTTGGCAAAGTAATGTCTCTGCTTTTTAATATGCCATCTCGGTTGATCATAACTTTCCTTCCAAGGAGTAAGCGTCTTTTAATTTCATGGCTGCCATCATCATCTGCACTGATTTTGGAGCCCAAAAAATAAAGTCAGCCACTGTTTCCACTGTTTCCCCATCTATTTCCCATGAAGTGATGGGACCAGATGCCATGATCTTAATTTTCTGAATGTTGAGCTTTAAGCCAACTTTTTCACTCTCCTCTTTCACTTTCATCAAGAGGCTTTTAGTTCCTCTTCACTTTCTGCCATAAGGGTGGTGTCATCTGCATATCTGAGGTTATTGATATTTCTCCTGGCAATCTTGATTCCAGCTTGTGCTTCATCCAGCCCAGCGTTTCTCATGATATACTCTGCATTTAAGTTAAATAAGCAGGGTGACAATATACAACTTTGACTTACTCCTTTTCCTATTTGGAACCAGTTTGTTGTTCTATGTCTAGGGGAACAAAGTTCAAAAAAATTTTTCATATGCTTACATCAAACTAAACCCGGAGAAGGGAAAGGCTACCCACTCCAGTATTCTGACCTGGAGAATTGCATGGACTGTATAGTCCATGAGGTTATCAAGAGTTAGACACAACTGAGTGACTTTCACTTCACATCAAACTAAAAACCTTTTCATGGTAAAAAGGAAAAGCATCAAGAAGCTAGTAAGGACACTTCTTGAACTGAACATGTTAACAATGTATCTGACAAGGACTCAGAATTTAAAATATACAAAAAACTCACACAATTCAACATCAAACCAAAACAAACAAACAAACAAAAAAAACACAAACAATTCAATTAAAATTGAACAAAGGAACTTCATAGACATTTTCCCAATGAATACGTATTGGTGACCAACATGGAAATAAAAAGATGCTTACATCCTTAATCATCAGGTAAATGTAAACCAAAACAATGATGAGATATCACCTAACACCTGTTAGACTGTCTATTATCAAAAAGACAGCAAATAACAAATAATGATAAGCATGTGGAAAAAAGGAAACCCTGTGAACCATTGAAAGGAATGTAAATTCTGCAGTCACTGTTTAAAAGAATATAGATGCATCTCACAAAATTAAAAAAAAGAACTACCATATGTTGTGTCTCAGTCATGTCTAATTTTTTGTGATTGTAGTCCACCAGGCTCCTCTGTCCATGGGATTTTCCAGGCAAGAATATTGGAGTGGGTTTCAATTTCCTATCCCAGGGTATCTTCCCCATCCTCCTGGCTTCCCAGGAGGTGCTAGTAGTAAAGAATATTCCTGCCAATGCAGGAGATGCAAGAGATGAGAGTTTGATCCCTGGGTTGGGAAGATCCCCTGGAGGAGGGCTTGGCAGCCCACTCTAGTATTCTTGCCTGGAAAATACCATGGACAGAAGACCCTGCAGGACTACAGTCCATGGAGTTGCAAAGAACTGGACACGACTGAGCACACACACACAGTTTTAAAATATGTATAAATCCCCATTTGCAGCATTTTTTACTACAGACAAGCTATAGAAGCAATCTAAGTATCTATTGATAAGCATATGGATAAAGAAGATCCATATGGTGAAGTGTTATTCAACTGCAAAAAAGAGAAAAACTTTGTCATCTGTGAAAATATGGGTGGACCTAGAGGGTGTTACTCCAGGTGAAATAAATCAGACAAAAAAAGGAAAACATACAATTTCACTTATATGCAGACTCTAAAGAACATAACAAATGAACAAGCATAACAGAAACAAAGTCATAGATATAAAAAATTAATAGCTGATTGTCAGAGAGGAGGAGGTGGGATACATCTGTAAACAGATGAAGTAGATTAAGAGGTACAAACCTTCAGTTACAAAATAAGTGAGTTACATGTATGAGCTGTGAGGAATATAGTCAATAATGAAATTATATCTTTATATGGTGACAAATGATAATTAGAATTACCGTGGTGGTCATTTTGAAACGTATAGTAATACTGTATCACTATGTGTACATCATAAACTAACACAGATATTCAAAAACAAACAAGTAAGTAGACTCATAGAAAAAGATGCCAAAAGCAGGAAGTGGAGAGAGGGGAAATTGAATGAAGGTAGTCAAAAGTTACAATGCTTCAGTAATAATATAAATAAATACCAGAGCTGTAATGCACAGTGTGATAAATATAATTAATTACCACTGCTCTATGTTATATATGAAAGTTATTGACAGTGAATCTTAAGCTCTCATCACAAATAACAAGTTTCCTTTATTTATTTAATTTTGCTTCTATATGGCATGATAGATATTTATTGAAATTATTGTTGTAATCATTTAATGATATGTGAAAGTCAAATCATTATGCTGTACACCTTAAATTTGTGCAGAATAGTGTCTCAACTAATCTCAGAATATTTGAGGAAAAAAAGAAGACTCTGTCATTGGCCTGAGAGTAGATTTATAGGTCAATGAACTAGAATTGCAAACTGATATAAATCCTTAAATTTATATTCAGCTGATTTTGTACAAGGATCATAAGACAAATAAGCATGGAAAATCTTTTTGGAGTAATAAAAATATTGTAATAAAAAATGGTGAGAATGGCTGCAGAGCTTTGTAACTTTACTCAAAATAATTGAAATATTTTAAAAGAGTGAAAATTTTGGTATCTAAAGTATATCTCAGTAAAGATTATGTTTAAAATTTTTAGCTCATTTATATATGTCATTATATTAAGTTTTAATCTTAAATAACCACCCCCCAACATAGAAAATCCCAGAACCAGATGATTTTACTGATGAATCCTACATTTAAAGCATTAATGCTTTTAAAATCTTCCAAAATTGTGTTGCTGGAGAAGACTCTTAAGAGTTCCTATCAACTCTGAATATTCTTTGGAAGGACTGAAGCTGAAGCTCCAATACTTTGGCCACCTGATGCAAAGAGCTGACTCATTTGAAAAGACACTGATTCTGGGGAAAGATTGAAGGCAGGAGAAGAAGGGGGTGGCAGAGGATAGCATGGTTTGATGGCATCACCGACTCAATAAACATGAATTTGAACAAACTCCAGGAAATAGTGAAGGACAGGGAAGCCTGGAATGCCGCAGTCCATGGGGTCCCAAAGAGATGGACACGACTGAGCGACCGAACAACAACAACAACAACAAATTTAAAAGGAGAGAAAAACTGCCAAACTAACTTTAAGAAGCAAACATAACCCTAACACTAAAGCCAGATAAGGACACTACAGGAAAAAATATATAGGCCAATATCCAAGGTGAATATAGATTTAAAAAATCTCCCTCCAAAATTGACTTATTGAATTCAACAGCACATTAAAATGGTTCATTCATGATTAAGTGGATGTGTATCTGGGATTCAATGATGAGTCAAAATACACAAGTCAATAAATGTGTTATGCCACATTAATAGAATGAAAGAAAATCATATGATCATCTCAATAGATTCAGAAAATACATTTGACAAAATAAATTTTTTCATCACAAAAACACTCCCAAAGAGTCCTGTCCGACTCTTTTGTGACTTCATGGACTGTAGCCCATCAGGCTCCTCTGTCTATGGGAGTTCTGAGGCAAGAATACTGGAATGGGTTGCCATTTCCTTCTCCACAGCATCTTCCCAAACCAGGGATTGAAACTGCGTCTCCTGCATTGGCAGGTGGATTCTTTACCACTTTCGGTGCCCTCTTAAGTATTAGTTGAGCATATATGTGAAAGTTTATTCTGGGCTCTCAATTCTGTTCCATTGGTTGATATGTCTATTTTTATGGCAGTACCCTGCTGTTTTGATTACTATAGTTTACAGTATCACTTGCAATCAGAATGTGTGATACCCCTAGTGACATACCTCAACACAATGAAGGTTTTATATTATAGTCTTACAGACAACATTACACTTATTAGTGAAAGGTTGAAAACTTATTCTTTAAGATCAGAAACAAGATAAATGTGCACTGTTACCATCCCTATCCAACATAGTAATAGAAGTCCTGGCTAAAACAATAAGATGAGAAGAAAAAAAAAAGGTATACAAACAAGAAATAAGAAAAATAAAGTATCTTTGTTAGCAGATGATATAATCTTACTTCTATAAAATCCTGAAGAATCCCTACAATAAGTTTCTAGAACAAATCAGTGAATTCAGAAAAACTATAAGAAACTGAAAAAAGTGAAAAAGTGAAGTTGCTCAGTCATGTCCGACTCTTTGCAACCCCATGGACTATCGCCCACCACGCTCCTCCATCCATGGGATTTTCCAGGCAAGAGTACTGGAGTGTGTTGCCAATGTACAAAAACCAGTTGCACTTCTGTACACTAGAAGAAAATCTGAAAATTAAATAAGGAAAACAATGCCATTCATGAGTAACATCAAAATAAATAACATACTGATGAATAAATTTACCAAAGAGGTAAAAAATCTCTAGTGAAAATTATATAAGACCTTGATGAAAGAATCTGAAGATACAAATGGAAAGATATATTGTGCTCATGGATTGGAAAAATTAATACTGTTAAAATACCTATATGACCCAAATTCATCTAAATATTCAATGCAATCTCTATTAAAATCCCAATACCCTTTTTCACAGAAATAGAATAAATGATCCTGAAATGTCTAAGGAGCCAAAAAAAGAACTTGAATAGCCAAAGTAATCCTGAAAAAGAATGAAGCTAGAGGTATCACACATCCTGATTGCAAGTATAATGTAAATTTATAGTATGGAAACAGCAGCATACTGGCATAAAAATAGGCACATTGATCAATGTAACAGAATTGAGTCCACAGTAAACTCTCATAAATATGCTCAACCAATATTTAGGAGGGCACCAAGAGTGGTAAAGAACCTGCCTGACAATGCAGGAGATGTGAGTCCAATCCCTGGTTTGAGAAGATTCCCTGGAGAAAGAAATGGCAATCCATTCCAGCATCCTTACCTGGAAAATCCCATGGACAGAGAAACCTGGTGGGCCACAGTCCATGAGATCGTAAGAGTCAGACATGACTTAATGACTAAACAACAACAACAAAAGTACTCAGTGAGAGAAGGACAGTATCCTTAATACTGTTGAAAAAAATGGATAACCACATGCAAAGAAATGAAATTGGGTAACTATCTTATAAGACTAACTAAAATAAATTTGTAATTAAATACTTAAACATAAGATCTTAAAACTCCTAGAAGGAAAAATATGAAATAAAGCTTCTTTACATTTGTCTTTGCAGCAAATTCAAAGATATGACTCTAATGGTACAAGCAACACAAGCAAAAATTTAAAAAAAAAGCAGACAACATCAAACTGAAAGATTCTTTTATGCACCAAAAGAAACAATCTACAAAATGAAAAATCAACCTACAGAATGAGAGAAAATATTTTCAAATTATACACTTGATAAAGGGTTAATATCCAAAATATATAAATAAATCATATAGTTTGATAGCAATAAGACCAATCTAATATTTTTAAAGGGCAGAATAACTGAATATACTTTTTTACTCAAAGATGTTATATTAATGACAACAGGTACCTGAAAAAGTGATCAACTTCACTGAACATCAATATATTTAATAAATGCAAAACATAAACATATTCAATATGCACTTGATAGAATGGCTTTCTGAAAAGACAAGCAATAACAGTAATTGGCAAAGATGTGGAGAAAAAGAAACTGTGCACTGTTGGTGAGAATGCAAATTGGTTAGAGATAGTGGGAAAATATATGAAAGTTCCTTAAAAGTTACAAATAGAACTACCATATGAGTCAGCATTCCACTGTTGGGATATATCTAAAGGAAATGAAACTAGAATCTTGTAGGATATCTGCACCACCAAGTTCATTGTTCATTGTAGTTCAGTTCAGTTCAGCTCAGTGGCTCAGTCGTGTCTGACTCTTTGCAACCTCGTGAACCACAGCACACCAGGCCTCCCTGTCCATCACCAACGCCCGGAGTTCAGCCAAACTCATGTCCATTGAGTTGGTGATGTCATCCAACCATATAATCCTCTGTTGTCCCCTTCTCCTCCTACCCTCAATCTTCCCAAGCATCAGGGTCTTTTCAAATCAGTCAGCTCTTTGCTTCAGGTGGCCAAAGTATTGGAGTTTCAGCTTCGACATCAGTCCTTCCAATGAATATTCAGGACTGATCTCCTTTAGGATGGACTGGTTGGATCTCCTTGCAGTCCAAGGGACTCTCAAGAGTCTTCTCCAACACCACAGTTCAAAAGCATCAATTCTTCAGCGCTCAGCTCTCACATCCATACATGACCACAGGAAAAATCATAGCCTTGACTAGATGGACCTTTGTGGGCAAAGTATGTCTCTGCTTTTTAATATGCTGTCTAGGTTGGTCATAACTTTCCTTCCAAGGAGTAAGCGTCTTTTAATTTCATGGCCGCAATAACCATCTGCAGTGATTTTGGAGCCCCAAAAAATAAGTCAGCCACTGTTTCCACTGTTTCCCCATCTATTTGCATTGAAGTGATGGGACCGGATGCCATGATCTTAATTTTCTGAACGTTGAGCTTTAAGCCAACTTTTTCACTCTCCTCTTTCACTTTCATCAAGTGGCTTTTTAGTTCCTCTTCACTTTCTGCCATAAGGGTGGTGTCATCTGCATATCTGAGGTTATTGATATTTCTCCCAGCAATCTTGATTCCAGCTTGTGCTTCATCCAGCTCAGCGTTTCTCATGATGTACTCTGCATATAAGTTAAATAAGCAGGGTGACAATATACAGCCTTGATGTACTCCTTTTCCTATTTGGAACCAGTCTGTTGTTCCATGTCCAGTTCTAACTGTTGCTTCTTGACCTGCATAAGGTTTTCTCAGGTCAGGTGGTCTGTTATTCCCATCTCTTTCAGAATTTTTCACAGTTTGTTGTGACCCACACAGTCAAAGGCTTTGGCATAGTCAATAAAGCAGAAATAGATGTTTTTTTTTTTTCTGGGACTCTCTTGCTTTTTCAATGATCCAGCAGATGTTGGCAATTTGATCTCTGGTTCCTCTGCCTTTTCTAAAACCAGCTTGAACATCTGGAAGTCCACGGTTCATGTATTGCTGAAGCCTGGTTTGGAGAATTTTGAGCATTAGTTTACAAGCGTGTGAGATGAGTGCAATTGTGCAGTAGTTTGTGCATTCTTTGGCATTGCCTTTCTTTGCAATTGGAATGAAAACCGACCTTTTCCATTCCTGTGGCCACTGCTGAGTTTTCCAAATTTGCTGGCATATTGAGTTCAGCACTTTCACAGCATCATCTTTCAGAATTTCAAATTCAATTGGAATTCCATCACCTCCACTAGCTTTGTTCATAGTGATATTTCCTAAGGCCCACTTGACTTCACATTCCACGATGTCTGACTCTAGGTGAGTTATCACACCATCGTTACTATCTGGGTCATGAAGATCTTTTTTGTACTGTTCTTCTGTGTATTCTTGCCACCTCTTCTTAATATCTTCTGCTTCTGTTAAGTCCATACCATTTCTGTCCTTTACGGAGCCCATCTTTGCATATGTATATATATTTATATTCACATTTTAGCTAGACATTTACACTACTGCTAAAATCTCACATATATCCCATGAGAAACTGCTCAGAAGTCTGTCAAGTGATTTGGTCAGGTTGTCTCAGATGACTGTGACTTTTAGAGAAAAGAAGAATTTTTTTTTTTTTAATTACTCCTCACTTATTCTTTTAAAGGACAACAAGCTTTAATATATGTTCAACAGAAGAAATACACCTTCATCAAAGTATTAGCAGCCATAAATTTGAACAGTCCTTTATTTCCAGGCAGGAAGAACATGTCATCTAGCAATTTCATCTTGTTTAAATATTTCATCATTTTAAGATCTTGTACTGCACACTTCACTCAAAACGTTACAGAGTGAATACAAAGTCGACAGTTTTGTTTGTACTTTAAAAATAGTTTTCTTCACTTGATATGAAGAGACTGTATTATTTTATGTTAAAACAAGCATAGAAAATTCTAGAACTTATTCTTTTTCCTTTTTAAAAAAAAAATTACAAAAATTTTCCATTATTTGCCAAGGCCTGATTCATGGAAAACTTGGTGAAATACCCACTGTTTTCAATAGGACAGAATTAGATTTCAGAATAGTTTACTAACACAGATATAATCCCAGTATCTTTAAGAATATTGCATTCAAATAAGTGGTGAAGTAGAAAATAAATGTTTTGGCATCTGGTATGTAAAACAAACAGTTTGTTGAGCTTTTATTATTTTATTCAATTTTATATGGTGTTACATTAACATGTCCCATGTATTCTGTTGTTTTTTTTTTTTGTGATGAAGACTTGATTCTTTCATATCACATGCAAACTTTAGAAAAAAAGTAATAAAAACAACAAATTTCAAGTCTGTAATAGCAATGCTATTATTTCATTTTATTCTTCAGGTATGCATAAGTTTTCCCACTCTGTTGAAAAATAAGTGACATATAAATGACTCCTCACAACTATGAATAGCCCTGTATGTTGTGGAAGATGTATATTAGGCCTTTTCTGAATTTTGTACAATGTAATTAATCCAAAAACATGGTACCTCAATGCATTTTTACTCTAGCTCATGTAACAAAAAGTGCATATGATCAGCCTATCATGTGATAGCCTGAAATATAATTTAAAGGATAATTTTGAAAATGACTAAGAGACAATTGACAATCCAGAGGAGGTACTGGTAGATGTTTTTGAGTAATATAAGACTACCTCACATAGTGATAATGGAAAGGTAGAATGCAGATAAGAGAAAGAGAGAAGATACTGAATGCCAGAGAATGAAGAATCAGAAATGCAGAGAGTGGGGATATACTTATTAATTGTGATCACCAGACTGAAGATTAAATTTTTAGCTATTGAGATGTCCATGATAGGGAAAAAATTATTTTTTATTTATTTATTTTTCATTTATTTTTATTAGTTGGAGGCTAATTACTTTACAATATTGTAGTGGTTTTTGCCATACATTGACATGAATCAGCCATGGATTTACATGTATTCCCCATCCCGATCCCCCTCCCACCTCCCTCTCTACCCGATCCCTCTGAGTCTTCTCAGTGCACCAGGCCCAAGCACTTTTCTCATGCATCCAACCTGGGCTGGTGATCTGTTTCACCATAGATAATATACATGTTTTGATGCTGGTCTCTCGACACATCCCACCCTCGCCTTCTCCCACAGAGTCCAAAAGTCTGTTCTGTACATCTGTGTCTCTTTTTCTGTTTTGCATATAGGGTTATTTATTTATGTTGGCTGTGCTGGGTCTTCATTGCTACTGCAGGCTTTCTCTAGTTGCTGTGTGAGGGCTTCTCATTGAGATGATGTCTCTTGTTGCAGAGCACAAGCTCTAGGGCACTTGGTTTTCAGTAGTTGTGGCACATGGACTCTGTAGCTGTGACTCCTGGGCTCCAGAGCACAGGCTCAGTATTAGAGGCTCATGGGCTTAGTTGCTCCACAACATGTGGGGTCTTCCTAGACCAGTGATTGAACCAATGTCCCCTGCATTTCAAGGCAGATTCTTGGCCACTGGACCACGGGGAATCCCAGAAGATTATTAAGAAAATTAAACATGACTTCTGACTTTGAAGTATTAAGATGTAGAGAAAATAATTTTACCTCTACATGTGACAAGGAGAGGGAATGGAGTGGTGTCCCATCCACAGTCAGAGACTATCCCTCTCTAAGCAAACCAAATGGAAGTGCTGCACTTCAAGGCAAAGCAGTCTAGTTTCATGAATTTTAGTTTGAGGAGTGGGGGAAAACTGACAATAAAAATACAAGGTAGAAGACAAGAAGATGTGTTTGTGTGTGCATGTGTGTATTAAATGATATTTCTTTCAGTTTTGACCATGTTGAGGCTATGATGATAGTAATATAGTAAGCTGAAATAGAGATCTAAATTTGTTCAGTTCAGTTCAGTCACTCAGTCATGTCTGACACAGAACTAAATGCACTCCTGTGACCAAGGACAAGCAGAACTGAGAATGGATATGATTATCAGAAAAGGGAGAAACAGAGAAATATAGAGTAAGTAGAAGCAAAAGTTGAAGAGGAAGAATGAAATGAAAACAAAAGGGAGTAAGAGCATAAGCAGTCAATCAAATAAGGGAAAGAAGTGTAAGGAGGATCTATAGATAAATATCATTTAGAAATAGATGTAAACATACAGATAGTATAGGTATATGGATATGGATAAGACCATATATCCAAGTTAATTTAAGACTACTTCAATTTATATCTCTTATATTAGTGAAATTACTAACAGTTCTCTGCTTCCTCTCAAAAATGTCAAATTTATGAAGATGAACTTAAAGATCCTGTGAATAAAGGAAGAGATATCCATATATAGAGTAGCACGGTGGTGGTGGTGGTGGTGATGGGTTAAGTTGCTAGGTCGTGTCTGACTTTTGGGACCCCATGGACTCTAGCCCATCAGGTTCCTCTGTTCATGAGATTTCCCAAGCAAGAATATTGGAGTGGGTTGCCATTTCCCTCTGCAGGGGATCTTCCCGACCCAGGGATCAAACCCAGGTCTCTTGCATTGCAGGCAGATTCTTTACCAAATGAGCCACCAGAGAAGCCCCATAGAGAAGTATAACTAAGATTATATGCATTTGCACCTGTGTGAAATTTTCTAAGTGTATGCAAGTATGCATTTCATATGTAACAATTAAAAATTATTCCATGTATTCATTCTAAAATAAACACTGAATCATTCCCTTTTAACATTAGACTTGCTGTAAACATGCTTTCTGACATAAGAGCCTTTTGATTGCTCCTTTCACCTCTGTGTTTCTCATGCTATAGATCATGGGGTTTAACATTGGAGTAATAATTCCATATAACATGGAGATGAGTCTATCTCTTGCTGGGAAGTGTTGACTGGAAAAGGGACGTACATAGGTAAATATTGTCGTGCCACCAAATAAACAGACCACCAGAAGGTGGGAAGCACATGTGGAAAAGGCTTTGCGCTTCCCTTCTGCTGACTGGATCTTTAGGATGGTAGATATGATGTAGAAATAAGAGATAAAGATGACCAGGAAGGCACTGCTCCCCAGGATACCTGCTTCGACCAAAATAAGCATTTCTGCCACATAGGTGGATGAGCATGAGAGAGCGACCACTGGTGGGATGTCACAGTAGTACTGGTTAACTTGGTTGGACTTGCAGAAAGAAAGGCGAAATGTGGACACTGTATGAAGGAGGGAATTGAGAAACCCTGCTACCCAAGTCCCAGCAGTCAGCTGAACACATCGAACCTTGGAAATGATGAGGGTGTAACGAAGAGGGAAACAGATGGCCACATACCTGTCATAAGCCATGACAGAGAGAAGGAAGACTTCAGTTCCCACAAGGGCCACCAGAAAATAAAGTTGCAAAGCACACCCAATGTAGGAAATGCTGTGCTTCTCAGTCAAGAGGTTCTCCAGCATCTTGGGGACAGTAACTGATGGGCAGGATATGTCTAAGAGCGACAGATTTGCCAAAAAGTAATACATGGGTGTGTGCAGTTTTTTCTCAGTTCCAATGGCCAAGAGAATAACTCCATTTCCCACCAAGGTGACCTGATAGATGATGGTAAAGACCACAAAGAGAGGGTAGCGCACCTCGGGGCGATCAGAAAGCCCTATGAGGATAAAATGAGTCACTGTGGTTTGATTGCAGATGCCCATCTCTTCAATTCACATCGGTCTTTCTGGAAGTAATGTAACAAACAAAGATGAATTAGAGCAAAAAGTCAAAGAGGCAAACAATGAGAAATTCTTGCAGAACACATGGTGTGAAGTTGATCATGAATTATGTAAAATAATATCTTATTAGAGATTTTCATTATTATAAATACTGTTAAGTATATCTCCTGTGTTCATAATTCTTCAAAGATTTATCCTCAGTGGATCCTTGGCAAGAGGAATCCCTCTAAGAAAGTAAGAATACTTTTAAAAATTTGCCTTCAGTAATACCATTGTAGATTCTTCAGGAATGCTTGAGATTTCACAATTCAGTAACACTAAAGTTCTGTTTCTCACATCTCCTTGGGCATTTACCTTATTTTTCCTTGTATTATCTCAATGTGTATAATTTTATACATTATCTCAATACAAACTGTTTGAGGGTAGAAGCTATATATTATTCCTTGGTATGTAAAATTTAATATCTGCTACCAACCTCAAATATATCATATAAAAATGTTTATATAAATTATTGGTGAATAAAGGAATAAATGTTTTACTTGTATTGTATGAGAATTTTTATCTAAATGGTTCTTGAATAAAAGAATGAGTGAGGCTTTACCTGCTCTGACAAAATGTTTCTATTAGTAAGAAATAAATATGGAAACACTTTTGTAACTTCAAAGTTGTAGTTGTTTAAATACAAGCAACTATGTATTTTCCAGAAAGAGTATACATTATATGATTAAGTTAGCCTATAAAATATAAATATGACTTGGTTGATAGTGTCTGTCACCCAAAAAGAAACAAATGCATTCATTAATATTCAATTTCTTTTCCTTTTAAAGTTTAAATAGTTGACCATGTGTCTGAGTATTTAAAGAATTATGAAGTTGCAAAAGTTAAATATGCTTGAACATACTGCTAATACCAAGTCTCCTGCATTGCAGGCAGATTCTTCACCATCTGAGCCACAGGGAAGCCCACTGGTGATACCAATTCTTATTTAATTTTCTAATTTCATTTCTATGTATCTTAATAATCCACATATTCATCCAGTTTATGATATTTACAAAAATTATTTTAATTGAAAATCTACAAATCAATATCTCTGTGGATTTTGTCACTTTGCAAACTTTTAAAATATCATATGCATATATTATAGAAACATGTGATTACAAAATAAAATAAAAAGTCATTTTTGGTGGCCCCCTCTTTCACATTTATTGTACCAACTGGAAGCTGTTAATTTATTTCTGAAATAAAATATATTAATATAAATAGCACTATTGATTTATTTATATGCATTAAATGAAATTTCTTTCAGCCACCTTTTCCCCATGCAATGTTTAAATAAAAATCTTTGAGACACTTTGGGAGATATTTTTACTCTTTCTACAAGCAGCACCAGAACTACACCATGCTTGGGAAAAAAAAAAAAAACTTTTATCAATAATTCTCAAATCATGACATTTAGAAAATAAGATTACTGTGATAATCACAAAGTATCTATAATTTTCAATCTATAGAAGACATTTAATGAATGAGTTAAAATGTCAAAACAAAAACATCTAATGTGTCACTTCTCAAATTCTCAAATTTTCAATAGCCTGTTGTGCTGTTCAATTTCAGTCTACAGCTAATATTTTAAAAATAATAGTCACTTCAATAAACTTTTGAAGGAACTTTATGAGAAAATATTTTGAGATAGTAAATATTAATGTCTATACTAAGTACTCATTTTTCTTTATATCCACACTCACTAATTTGTTTCATTTTTTGCAAGGATTGTGAAAAATAAGTCAAAATCATCCTGACAAGCACATAAGATAGTTCTACATAAGGATACATAATCAACACACATCTTTTAAAACATAATGAAGTGCAGTGAAGTGAAGTCACTCAGTCGTGTCCGACTCTTTGCGACCCCAGGGACTATAGCCCTCCAGGCTCTGCCGTCCATGGGATTTTCCAGGCAAGAGTACTTGAGTGGGTTGTCATTTCCTTTTCCATTAAAACATAATAGATTTTTGCTAAACTTTGCACTTTATTATTTAAGTACGTTAAGTCAAGCTTAGGGTCTTGGCATATAGAATGCAGAATTTGTTCATTTGGGAAGGGAACTTTTGCTCATTTTAACAATACACTCCTTTTAAATCAAACATATTTAAAGTTTAGGTGTTTGATATCTAAATAGAAAAATAAGTGAGTTTTTAAATTTAAGTAATATATTGCTGAGGATAAAGTTCTGTAACATTTTGTATTAATCTAGGAGACTGGTTTAATACAAAGAAAGAAATCCTCATGAAGTGTGATCTGCCACCTGGTTTGTGAAGTTAATTGGTGTAAATATAAGTATATGAGTACATGAAGAGAATACAGGTTGAAATTACATTTTTGTCATAAGCAGCCAAACATAGTGAGAACAGGAACTAAGATGTATGTCATAAGATTAGTCTTCTTTGGAAATTTCCTAGAAAAAAACTTTATTATTATTTGTATATGGCTTACCCTTTTGCATATGGTGAAATCAACTGTATCATATATGAAGCTCTTTTCTTTAGCAAATAATCACTCCAAGGTTCAACTACACAGAGAAAAAAATTAGTTAATTATTCAGGAATAATCACTGAAAAATGCTAGCTCTTAAGAAAATTCAAAATTTATAAATTATTTAGCACATCAATTACAAAGAAAAATAATATATTTGTTAAAGCTATATTGCTAAATAATAAGTTCTATAGACTTCATTTTTAACTCTTGAAGTAATAGCCAAAATAATAAAGAAAAAATATTCTTGTTACATATAATATCTCCACCGGCTTTGTGACATCTTTGTTCCTTATGGTTTCATGGACCCAGTTCTAGAGAATGTTCTTTCAGGTAAATGGGTCAGAAACACTGATTAGATACAGCAGCATTTCACATACAGAGGGGTTTGGATGCACACTTACGTGGGTATGCACAACTTTTATGACTTAATTTAAAGTATTTATAGAGGCATTCATTCTATTATATTTGAAATTTTACTCAATCTTACTCATATGGTATTTAGTTTTAACTAATTTCTTAAATGTATACATTTTCTCAACATCCAATTATTAATCTTAGCTTAAAATGTCTAGAATTTAATGTACAAATTTCAAGCCTTTTCAGTTTCAGAGGGCTCAATACAAATCCAAACATTCACTAAAAAGAAAGTAAAATGAACTAGCTGAAAAAAAGCTCAGTAAATATAAGCAAGCTATTCACTCCTACATAGGTGCATATTGCAATTTCCTTTATAGTTTATATTATGCCCACTTTTTCCTTAGGGAGAAAAAACAATAATAAGGACAATAGAGAGCATATACTTCTCTTCTTCATAATCTAAATTACTACCAACCTAACAATGGACACCTGGAGGAAACAAACAAAACCTTGGAGACCAAGGAGAAATGAGTAGTGACCCCACAAGAGACTGAGCCAGACTTGCTTGTGACGGTTTGGGAGTCTCTGGCAGAGGCGTGGGTTGATAGTGGGAAGGGTGATAGTGGTCGGGGCACTGACACTAGTGGTCCTGGGAGGTGTGGCATGCTGCCATAAGTCCTTTTGAATGAGGTTGCCATTACTCCTACTATAGTTTGCCCTTAGGCCAAATTATAGGGAGGGAACACAGTCCCACCCATCAGCAGATAGCTGGCTTAAAGATTTACTGGGCACCATTTACTTGCCCATCAGAGCAAGAACCAGTTTTCCCGAATCAGTCCTTCTCATCAGGTAGCTTGCACAAGCCTCTTATCCTCATCCATTATAGGGCAGACAGAATGAAAACCACAATCACAGAAAACTAACCAAAATGATTACATGGATCACAGCATTGTATAAGCTAATGAAATTATGGCCCATGCCATGTATGTCCACCCATATGAAGATGGAGAGTATTGTCAAAACCTGATCCCCTGGAGAAGGATATGGCAAACTACATCAGCATTCTTGCCTTG
Source organism: Cervus canadensis (assembly GCF_019320065.1). Taxonomy (NCBI): domain Eukaryota; kingdom Metazoa; phylum Chordata; class Mammalia; order Artiodactyla; family Cervidae; genus Cervus; species Cervus canadensis. The sequence goes on from NC_057389.1 coordinate 67,215,264, forward strand.
AGAACTCCATGAACAGTATGAAAAGGTAAAAAGATATGACACTGAAAGATGAACTCCACAGGTCAGGAGGTGCCCAATATACTACTGGAAAAGAACAGAGAAATAGCTCCTGAAGGAATGAACAAGCTGAGCCAAAGCAGAAACGACTTCCAGTTCTGGAGGAGTCTGGTGGTGAAAGTAAGATATGATGCTGTAAAAAACAATATTGCATAGGAACCTTGAATGTTAGGTCCATGAATCAAGGGAAGTTGGCAATGTTCAGATAGGAGACTGCAAGAGTGAACACTGACATTTTAGGAATCAATAAACTAAAATGGATGGCAATGAACTAATTTAATTCAGATGGCCATTATATCTACTACTGTGGGCAAAAATACCTTAGAAGAAATGGAGTAACCCTCATAATCAACAAGAGTCCGTAATGCAGTACTTGGGTTAAATCTCAAAAAAGACAGAATGATTTCAGCTCATTTCCAAGGCAAATCATTAAATATCACAGCAATCCAAGTCTATGCCCCAACCACTAAAGTCGAAGAAGTTGAAGTTGAATGGTTCTATTAGAACCTATAAGACCTCTAGAACTAAACCCCCAAAAGATGTCCTTTACATTATAAGGGACTGGAAGGCAAGAGCAGAAAATCAAGAGATACCTTGAGTAACAGGCAAGTATGGTCTTGGAGTACAAAATGAAGCAGGGCAAATGCTAACAGAGGTTTGCCAAGAGAACATAAAGGTCATTGCAAACACCCTCTTCCAATAACACAAGAGTTGACTCTACACATGGTCATAACCAGATGGTCAAAATCAAATCAGATTGATTACACTCTTTGCAGCCAGAGATGGAGAAGCTCTATACAGTCAGCAAAGAAAACACTGGGAGCTGACTGTGGCTCAGATCATGAACTCATTATTGCAAAATTCAGACTTAAATTGAAGAAACTAGGGGAAACCACTAGACCATTCAGTTCAGCTCAGTTCACTCAGTCATGTCTGACTCTTTGCGACCCCATATTGCTGAAGCCTGGCTTGGAGAATTTTGAGCATTACTTTACTAGCATGTGAGATGAGTGCAATTATGTGGTAGTTTGGACATTCTTTGGCATTACCTTTCTTTGAGATTGGAATGAAAACTGACCTTTTCTACTCCTGTGGCCACTGCTTGAGTTTTCCAAAATGCTGGCATATTTAGTGCAGCACTTTCACAGAATCATCTTTTAGGATTTGAAGTAGCTTAACTGGAATTCCCTCACCTCCGCTAGCTTTGTTTATAGTGATGCTTCCTAAGACCCACTTGACTTCACATTCCAGGATGTCTGGCTCTAGGTGAGTGATCACATCATCATGATTATCTGGGTCATGAAGATCTTTTTTGTAAGTTCTTCTGTGTATTCTTGCCATCTCTTCTTAATATCTTCTGCTTTTGTTAGGTCCATTTCATTTCTGTCCTTTATTAAGCCCATCTTTGAATGAAATATTCCCTTGGTATCTTTAATTTTATCAAAGAGATCTCTAGTCTTTCCCATTCTATTGTTTTCCTCTGTTTCTTCGCATTGATCACTGAGAAACACTTTCTTATCTCTCCTTGCTATTCTTTGGAACTCTGCATTCAAAAGGGTATATCTTTCCTTTTCTCCTTTGCTTTTTGCTTTTCCTCTTTTCACAGCTATTTGTAAGACCTCCTCAGACAGCCATTTTGCTTTTCTGCATTTCTTTTTCTTGGGGATGGTCTTGCTCCCTGTCTCCTGTACAATGTCATGAATCTCCATCCATAGTTCATCACTCTGTCTATCAGATATAGTTCCTTAAATCTATTTCTCACTTTCACTGTATAATTGTTAGGGATTTGATTTAGGTCATAGCTGAATGGTCTAATGGTTTTCCCTACTTTCTTCAATTTAAGTCTGAATTTGGCAATAAGGAGTTCATGATCTGAGCCACAGTAAGCTCCCGGTCTTGCTTTTGCTGACTGTATAGAGCTTCTCCTTCTTTGGTTGCAAAGAATATAATCAATCTTATTTTGGTGTTGACCATCTTGTGATGTCCATGTGTAGAGTCTTCTCTTGTATTGTTGGAAGAAGGTGTTTGCTATGACCAGTGCGGACTCTGGTGGACTGTTGCAGGGTTGGGGGTACTTAGTGTAGCAGTACATGCATGGGATCTTTTGAGGGAGGTCACCTTTATCTTCATTACCTCCACATTAGTTTGGTCCCAGGTAAGTAGCAGGGAGGGAACACAGCTCCACCCATCAACAGAAAATGGATTAAAGATTTACTGAGTATGGCTGTGCCCATCAGAACAAGACCCAGTTTCCCCCCTCAGTCAGTCTATCCCATCAGGAAGCTTCCATAAGTCTTTTATCCTCCTCCATCAGGGCAGACAGTCTGAAAACCACAATCACAGGAAACTAACCAATCTAAATCACATGGACCACAGCCTTGCCTAACTCAATGAAACTACGAGCCATGCCATGTAGGGCCACCCAAGACAGACAGGTCATGGTGGATAGTTCTGACAAAATGTGATCCACTGGAGAAGGAATGGCAAACCATCTCAGTATTTCTGCCTTGAGAACTCCGTGAATGGTATGAAAAGGCAAAAAGATAGAACACTGAAAGATGAACTCCCCAGGTCAGTAGGTGCCCAATATGCTACTGGAGATTAGTGGAGAAACAACTCCAGAAAGAATGAAGACCCTTCAGGTATGACCTAAATCAAATCTCTTATGATTATACAGTGGAAGTGGAAAATAGATTCAAGAGATTAGATCTGGTAGAGTTCCTGAAAAACTATGGAGGAGGTTCATAATATTGTATAGGATACAGTGATCAAAACCATCTCCAAGAAAAGAAATGCAATAAGGCAAAATGGTTGAGAAAAGAAGAGAAGTGAAAGGCAAAGGAGAAAAGGAAAGATAAACCCACCTGAATGCAGAATTCCAGAGAATAGCAAGGAGAGATTAGAAAGCCTTCTTAAGTGAACAATGTGAAGAAATAGAGGAAAACAATAGAATGGCAAAGACTAGAGATCTCTTGAAGAAAATTCAAGATTCCAAGGGAATATTTTATGCAAAGATGCAAACAATATAGGACAGAAACATTATGGCCCTAACAGAAGCAGAAGATATTAAGAAGAGGTAGCAAGAATACATAGAAGAACTGTACCAAAAAGTTCTTAATGACCTGAAAACCACAATGGTGTGATCACTCATCTAGAGCCAAACATGGTGGTGTGTGAAGTTAAGTGGGCCTTAGGAAGCATTACTACAAACAAAGCTAGTGGAGGTGATGGAATTCCAGCTGAGCTAAAAGACAGAATTTTAGCTCCTAAAAGAATTTGCTGTTAAAGTACCACACTCAATATGCCATCAAATTTGGAAAACACAGAGGTAGCCACAGGACACAGGCTACATGAAAAGGTCAGTTTTATAATCCCAATGAAAGGCAATGCCAAATAATGTTCAAACAATTGCACAGTTACACTTATTTCACATGCTAGCAAGATAATGCTCAAAATACTTCAAGTTAGGCTTCAAAATTATGAGAACTTACAGATGTACAAGCTGGATTTAGAAAAGACAGAGGAACAAAAGATCAAATTGTCCATGTCCATTGGATCATGAAAATGTAAGAGAATTCCAGAAAAACATCTACTTCTATTTCATTGACTATGCTAAGGCCTTTGACTGTGTGGATCACAATAAAGTGTGGAAAATTCTTAGATGGGAATATTAGACCACTTTACCTTCCTTCTGAGAAACCTGTATGCCGGTCAAGAAACAACAGTTGGAATGAATCATGAAACAACAAACTAGTTCAAAATTGGGAAAAGAGTATGTCAAGGCTGTATATTGTCAATCTAGTTAAACTTATATGAAGAGTATATCATGCGAAATGCTGGGCTGGATCAGGCATAAGCTGAAATCAAGATTGTCAGGAGAAATATCAATAATCTCAGATATGCAGATGACACCCTCTAATGTAGAAAGTGCATAGGAACCAAAGAGCTTCTTGATGAAAGTGAAAGAGGAGAGTGAAAAAGCTGGTTTGAAACTCAACATTCAAAAAATGAAGACCATGGCATCCAGTCCCACGATTTCATGGCAAATAGATGGGGAAACAAAGGAAAGAGTGACAGACTTTATTTTCTCAGGCCCCAAAATCACTGTGGATGGCAACTGCAGCCATAAAACTATAATATCCTTGCTCTTTGGAATGATAGCTATGACAAACCTAGACAGCATATTAAAAAGCATAGATATCATTTTGCTAACAAAGGTCCATATAATCAAAGTCATGGTTTTCCCAAGAGTCATGTATGGATGTGAGAATTGGACTATAAAGAAGGCTGAGCATTTCTGAATTGATGCCTTCAAACTGTGGTTCTGGAGAAGACTGTTGAGAGTCCCTTGGACTGCAAAGAAATGAAACCAGTCAATCCTAAAAGAAATCAACCCTGAATATTCATTGGAAGGACTGATGCTGAAGCTGAAGCTCCAATACTTTGGCCACCTGATGTGAAGCGTCAACTAATTGGAAAAGATCCTGATGCCTGAAAAGATTGAGAGCAGGAGGAAAAGGGGGCAGCAGAGGATGAGATGGTTGGATGGCATCACTGACTCAATGGATATGAGTTTGAGCAAACTCCAGGAGATAGTAAAGGACAGGGAAGCCTAGCAAGCTGCAGTCCTAATGGTAGGAATGTAAATTGGTACAGTCACTATGGAGAACAGTATGGAGATTCCTTGTGTGGGTGTGTTCTCAGTAGCTCAGTCGTGTCCAACTCTTTCCTTAAACTCTAAAGTTAGAACTACCATATGATTCTTTTTTACTTTCTCTTCCATCATAAGTTATTACAAAATATTGAGTATAGTTCCCTGTGCTGTATAGTGAAATCTTGTTGGTTATCTATTTTGTATATGTGCTATGCTTAGACCCCCAGTCATGTCTGAATCTTTGCGACCCTGTGAACTGTAGCCCACCACACTCCTCTGTCCATGAGAACTCTCCAAGTAAGAATACTGGAGTGGGTTGCCATGCCCTCCTCCAGGGGATCTTCCCAACCCAGGGATCAAACCCAGGTCTCCCACATTGCAGGCAGATTCTTTATCATCTGAGCCACTAGGGAAGCCCTATTTATGCTTTGATTCCAAACACCTAATTTACCCTTCCCCCTCTTCTTTGGTAACCACAGGTTTGCTTCCTATGTCTGCGAGTCTATTTCTGTTTTTAAAATAAGTTCATTTGTATAATTTTTTATACATATCATATTATATTTCTCTTTGTCTGGTTTACTTCACTTAGTATGATAATCTCTAGGTCCAGCAGTGTTGTTGCAAATGATATTATTTCATCCTTCTTATGGCTGAGTAATAAGTAGTCCACTGTATATACATAAACTACATCTTCTTTACCAATTAATCTATTGATGAGCATGTGGGGTGCTTCTGTGTTGTGACTATTGTAAATAGTGCTGCTGGGAATATCGAGGTGCATATGTCTTTGAGAATTATTTTTTACTGTAGATATATGCCCAGAATTTCTGACTCATACGGTAGTTCAATTTTTTTATTTTTTATTTTTAAGGAACGTCCATACTGTTCTCCATAGTGATTGAACCAATTTACATTCCTAGCAAGAGTGTAGGAGGGTTCTTTTTTCTCCACACTCTATGCAACATTTATCATTTGTATACTTTTGATGTTGGCCATTCTTATCACTATGAGGTGATACTTCATTGTAGTTTTGATCTGAGTTTCTCTAGTAATTAGTGGTTGAGCATTTCTTCATGTGCATTTGGCCATCTGTATGTCTTTTTGGAGAACTGTCTTTTTAGACTTTCGACCATTTTTGCTTGGTGTGTTTTCATATATATATGTGAAATAACTGCATGAGCTATTTGTATCTTTTGGAGATTAATTTATTGAGAGTCTCATCATTTGCAAACTTTTTCTCTCCCTCTATAGGACATTTTGTTGTTGTTGTTTGTTTATGGCTTCCTTTGCTGTGCAAAAGCTTTCAAGTTCAGTTACATCTTATTTGTTTACTGTTATTCTTATTTCTATTATTCCAGGAGTTGAAGCCATAAAAATATTGCCAAGAATCAGATCTCAATTCAAGATGGTGGAGTAGAAGTGCATGCACTCATCTCTCCTGCAAGAGCTCCAAAATTTGAACTAGATGTTGAACAACCATCCACAGGAAAATGCTGGAACTCACTAAAAAAAAAAAAAAAAATCATGTTCAAAGACGATGAATAAACTGCAATGAGAATGTAGGAGGGGCACAAACATGATAAAATCAAATCCCGTATACACTGGGTGAGCAATGCACAAACTGGAGAACAATAATACCAAAGAAGTTTTCCCACTGTTGTGAAGGTTCTGAGCCCCATATCAGGGTTCCCAGGCTGGGTATCTGGAAAAGAGACTAGGAATTCCCAGTGAATCTGACTTTGAAGGTCAGTGAGATTTGATTATAGGACTTCCACAGAACTGAGGGAAAGAGACTCCACTCTAGAAGAGCACAAACAAAATCTTGCATGAATCAGGACCCAAAAGAAAGGAGCAGTAACCCCACAGGAGACTAAACCAGACATACATGCTAGTGTTGGAGGGTCTCCTGTGGAGGTATGGATCAAGAATGGCCTGCCACAGGCATGGGGGCCCTGGTAGCAGCAGTCCTTGAAGGAGCCCCATGGTATAAATCCTCTTGGTGGCCACCACTAACCCCACCAAAGATCCTATAGACCCTGGAGCTGGGTAGCATAAGGTTAAGCAACTAACAGGGAGAAAGCTCAACCCCACCTATCAACAGACAATTGGATTAAAGTTTTACTGAGTGTGTCCCTTACCACTAGGGCCTAAGGAAGATCCAGTTTTTTCCACCACAAATCTCTTCCATCAGGAAGCTTGCACAAGCCCCTTAGCTTCATCCACCTGAGGGCAGACAGAAGTAAGAGAACCACAATCCCACAGCTGCTAGAATGAAAACCATTACACAGAAAGTTAGTCAAAACGAAAATGCAGAGGGTCATGTCCGAGATGAAGCGACAAAATAAACCCCCCAAAAAACAACTAAATGAAGTGGAGATAGGCAATTTTCCAGAAAAAGAATTCAGAATAATTAAAAAGGAGATAATCCAAGATCTCAAAAAAGGAATAGAGAAGACGCAGGAAATGCTTACCAAAGCTCTGGAAGAACGAAGGAACAAATAAATAGAGATGAACAATACACCAGAAGAAATCAATTTCAGAATAATTGACACAGAAGAATGGACAAGTGACCTGAAAGACAGAATGGTGAAAATTACTGCCACTAAATAGAATACAGGGAAAAAAGAATGAAAAAAAAAAATGCTGGGTTGGATGAAGCACAAGCTGGAATCAAGATTGCTGGGAGAAATATCAATAACCTCAGTTATGCAGATGACACTACCCTTATGGTAGAAAGCGAAGAGGAACTAAACAGCCTCTTGATGAAGGTGAAAGAGGAGAGTGAAAAAACTGGCTTAAAACTCAACATTCAAAAAACGAAGATCATGGCGTCTGGTCCCATCACTTCATGGCAAATAGATGCGGAAACAGTGGGAACAGTGATAGACTTTATTTTCTTGGGCTCCAAAATCACTGCAGGTGGTGACTGCAGTACTCAAAAGATGCTTGCTCCAAGATCATAGCTTGGAGGAAAAGCTATGATTAACCTAGAAGGAAAAGAAAGAAAGAGAAATCACTCAATCATGTCCGACTCTTTGCGACCCCATGGACTGTAGCCTATCAAGCTCCTCCGTCCGTGGGATTTTCCAGGCAAGAGTATTGGAGTGGGTTGCCATTTCCTTCTCCAACAGCATATTAAAAAGCAGAGACATTACTTTGCCAACAAAGGTCTGTCTAGCCAAAGTTATGGTTTTTCCAGTAGTCATGTATGAATGTGAGAGTTGGGCCATAAAGAAGGCTGAGTGCAGAAGAACTGATGCTTTCAAACTGTGCTGTTGGAGAAAACTCTTGAGAGTGAGTCCCTTGGACTGCAAGGAGATCAAACCTGTCAATACTAAAGGAAATTAGTCCTGAATATTCACTGAAAGGACTGATGCTGAGGCTGAGGCTCCAGTACTTTGGCCGCTTGATGTGAAGAGCCAACTCACTGGAAAAGACCCTGATGTTGGGAAAGGCTGAAAGGAGGAGAAGGGGATGATAAAAGGACAAGATGGTTGAATGTCATCATTGACTCAATGAACATGAGTTTTAGCAAGCTCTGGGAGATGGTGAAGGACAGGGAAACCTGGCATGCTGCAATCTATGGGGTTGCAAAGAGTAGGACATGACTGAGTGACTAAACAACAAAAACGTATATCATATCATATGCAAATAGTGACGGTTTTACTTCTTTACCAATTGGTACTGTTTTTATTTATTTTTCTAATTGCCATGGCTAGAACTTCCAAAACTATGTTGAATAAAATTAAGAGTGGACCTCCTTGCTTTATTCCTGATCTGAGATGATATGCTTTCAGCCTTTCACCACTGAATATGAAGTTAGCTGTGAGGTGTTGTCATGTGCCTGCATGCATGTGAAGTCACTTCAGTTGTGTCTGACTCTGTGCGACCCTATGGACTATAGCCTGCCAGGCTCCTCTGCCTATGGGATTTCTCAAGGCAAGAATTCTGGGGTGAATTGCCATGCCTTCTTTCAGGGGATCTTCCAGAACCAGGGAATGAACCCACTTCTCCTATGTCTCCTGCATTGGCAGGCAGGTTCTTTCCTGCTAGTACCACCTGGGAAGCCTGTACACACTTTATTATGTTGAAGTATGTTCCCTCTGTGCTTCTCAGGTGGCGCAGCGGTAAAAGATCCACTTGCCAATGCAAGAAATGCAGGATACAATCCCTGGCTCAGGAAGATCCCTTGGAGTAGGAAATGGAAATCCACTCCAATATTCTTGTCTGGAAAATTCCATGGAAAACGAAGCCTGGCAGACTCCAGTCCATAGGATGCACAGAGTCAAGCATGGCTGAGCAGTTGATCGTGAGCATGTTCCCTCTACTCTCACTTTCTGGAGAATTTTTATAATAAATGAATGTTGAATTTTACAAAAGCTTATTCTGCATCAGTTGAGATGATTTTTTTTATTCTTCAGTGTGCTAACATTGTGTGTCACACTTACTGATTTGTGCATTTGATCATGGTGATCTTTTTATGAATTTGGTTTGCTAGTACGTTGAGTAGTTTTGCATATATATTCATTATGAGATTGGCCTGATTTTCTTTTTTGTGCTATCTTTATCTGATTTTGGCATCAGGGTGATGGTGGCCTCGCAGTATGAAACTTGGGACTGCTGCTTCTGCAATTTTTCAGGAGAGTTTCAGAATGATAGGTGTTAACTCTTCTCTAAACTTTTATTAGAATTTACCTGTGAAACCATCTGGTCCTAGACTTGTTTGTTGAAAGTTTTAAAATCACAATTTAAGTTTCAGCACTTGTAATTTGTCAATTTATATTTTCTCTTTCTTACTGGTTTGGTCTTAGAAGCTTCTATCTTTCTAAGAATTTCTTGCTTTCTTTTAGGTTATCCATTTTATTGGCATGTGGCTGTTTGCAGTAGTCTCTTATGGTCTTTATATTTCTGCTGTGTCAGTTGTAACTTTTCTTTCTTCATTTTTAATTTTATTTGAGTCCTTTCCCATTTTTTCTTGATCAATTTGGCTGTAGGTTTATCAACTTTGTTTACCTTTTCAAAGAATCAGCTTTTAGTTCTAGTGATCTTTTCAGTCTCTATTTCATTTATTCCTGCTCTGATCTTTATGATCTCTTTCCTTGTACTATCTTTGGATTTTGTTTGTTCTTCTTTTTCTATTTGCTTTAGGTGTAACATTTGATTGCTCATTTGGTATTTTTGTTGTACTGCTATCAACTTCCCTCTTAGAACACGTTTGATGCCTCCCAGAAGTTTTGGCTCATCATGTTTTCATTTTGTCTCTAGATATTTTTTGACTTCCTCTTTGACTATATTGGTAATCCATTGGTTGTTTAATAGCATATTGCTTAGCCTTTGTGGTTTTGTGGAGTTTTTTGGTTTCTTTTTTCTTTTTGCATTTTTTTTTTCTTACAGTTGATTTATAATCTCAACGGTTCTTTTGGTCAGAAAAGATGCTTGATACAATTTCAATTTTCTTAAATTTACTTTTAGAGAGGAGAGGGAATAAAAAAAGATATATCCATCCCTTACTTTTATTCAAGGACAAGAAACTGTGATATATGTTCAAGAGAAAAGATATGCCTTCATCAAAGTATTGCCAGCCATAAATTTAAACAGTCCAGTACTTCCAAGCAGGGGAGAGCAATGTCATCCAGTAACTTCATCCAGTTTCAATATTTTTAAAATTAATTTATTTTTTATGGAAGGATAATTGCTTTACAGAATTTTGTTGTTTTCTGTCAAACCTCAACATGAATTAGCCATAGGTATACACATAGCCCCTCCCTTTTGAACCTCCCTCCCATCTCCCTCCCCGCCCCACCCCTCTGGGTTGATACAGAGCCCCTGTTTGAGTTTCCTGAGCCATACAGCAGATTCCTGTTGGCTACCTATTTCACACATGGTAATGTAAGTTTCCGTGTTACTCTTTCCATACACCTCACCCTCTCCTCCCCTCTCCCCATGTCCACAAGTATATTCTCTATGTCTGTTTCTCCATTGTTGCCCTATAAATAAATTCTTCAGTACCATTTTTCTAGATTCTGTATATATGTGTTAGAATATGGTATTTATCTTTCTTTCTGACTCACTTCATTCTGTATAATAGGTTCTATGTTCATCCACCTCATTAGAACTGATTCAAATGCGTTTCTTCTTATGGCTGAGTAATATTCCATTGTGTATATGTACCACAACTTCTGTATCCATTCATCTGTTGATGGACATCTAGGTTGCTTCCATGTTCTAGCTATTGTAAACAGTGCTGCAATGAATGATGGGATACATGTGTCTCTTTCAATTTTGGTTTCCTCAGGATATAAGCCTAGGAGTGGGATTGCTGGGTCATATGGTGGTTTTATTCCTAGTTTTTTTAAGGAATCTCCATACCGTCCTCCATAGTGGCCCTATCAATTTACATTCCCACTGACAGTGCAAGAGTGTTCCCTTTTCTCCACACCTTCTCCAGCATTTATTGTTTGTAGACTTTTTGATGAGGGCCCTTCTGACTGGTATGAGATGATATCTCATTGTAGTTTTGATTTGCATTTCTCTAATAATGAGTGATGTTGAGCATCTTTTCACGTATTTGTTAGCCATCCGTATGTCTTCTTTGGAGAAATGTCTCTTTAGGTCTTTCCCCCACTTTTGAATTGGGTTGTTTTTCTAGTACTGAGTTGTATGAGTTGCTTGTATATTTGGAAATTAATTCCTTGTCAGTTATTTAATTTGCTATTATTTTCTCCCATTCTGAGGGTTTTCTTTACACCTTGCTTATTGGTTTCAATATCTTGCGATTTTAAGATCTTGGGTACTATACAATTCATCCAAAATATTACAAAGGAATATAAAGACAAAGTCTAGGGTTTTGCTTGTACTTTAAGAACATTGTTTTCTTCACTTAATAAGAAGAAACTCAAATTACAATTTTTTGTTAAATGAGCATAGAAAATTCTGGAACTTTTTTCGCTTTTTAAAAAATTTTCAACAACTGTTTCCACTATTGGTTAAAGTCTGATTCACGGCAAATTGATGAGAGACCCATTGTTTTCAACAGGATAGAAATTGTTTCCAGATTTACTAACAGAGATATAACCCCAGTATCTTTAAACAATATTATGCTCAAGTAAGTGGCAAAATATAAAATAAATATTTGGTTATCTGATTGTAAAATGAACAACTTGTTGAATTCTCAATGTTTTATTCAATTTTAAATGAGTATCTTAACAAATCCTATGCATTCTGTTGCTATATGATGAAAACTTTGTTATTTCATACCACATGTAAACTTGGAGATATAGAATAAAATGAGGAATAAGAAACAAAACAAGCCTCAAATTTATAATGGTTAAGTAATTTATTACTTCATTTCTTATTTCAGGTATGCATGAATTTTCTCACTTGTTCTAAAATTAAGTAACATATAGTTGACCCACCACAAATATTAACAGCCTTGTATGTTGTGGAAGATGTATATCAGGTCATTGCTGAATCTTAAAAAATGTAATTAATTCCAAACAATGTTATCTCAATGTGTTTTACTCTATTTCATGCGGCATAAATACAAATAATCAGGCTATATTTGGCATAATTTTGAAAATGACTAAGAAATCAATGACAATCCAGAGGCGGAAGTGATACATGTTTTTGAGTTATGTAAGACTATCTTATTAGTGATGCTATCACATAACTTAGTGATTAATAGAAAGACAGAATCCAGATAAGAGAAAACTAGAAGACACTTATGTGACAGAGTGAAAAGAGAATCAGAAATGCAGAGATTTTGTGACATACTAATTGTGATCACCAGACTGGAGACTAAATTTCAAAAGCTCTCAGGTTATCCAGGATAGGGAAAATTACTAAGAAAATTATACATGACTTCTGATTTTAAAGCAGTAGGAAATACTCCTACTCTACATGTGACAAGAAAAGGGAATGCACTGAAAATGATGTGCTATCTACAGTCAGAAACTATAGCTCTCTAGGCAAATGGAATAAAAGTACTGGAATTTAAGGCAAAGCAAAGTCTAGTTTCATGAATTTCAGTCTAAGTAGCAGAGTAAAATTTATAATAAAATACAAGGTAGCTAATAGATGTGCTTGTGTGTGTGTCTGTGTGTCTATGTAAATGACCATGTTGATGCTAAGATGAGAATAATACAGTGAGCTGAATTAAATATCTAAATCAGAGACAGAAAAAACTAAGTGCACTCCTAGAAGGCACAGGCAGAACTGAGAATGGAAAGGCTCATGGGAAAACACAGAGAAACAGAGAAATACAGAATAAGTGGAAGCTACAATTGAAGAGGAGGAAGAATGAAATGAAAACACTAAGGATAAATGTCATAAGTAGTCTATCAAATAAAATAAAGAAGCATAGGTACCATTTATACATAAATATAGATTCAAAAAAGATAAAAATATAATATATAGATATGAATATGGTAATAGATCTAAGTTAACTTAGACAGGTTCAGTTTATACCTGTTACATGAGTGTAATTGTTAACAGTTCCCTGCTTCCTTTCAGAAAATATCAACTTTTGGATGATAAAATTAACGTTTCTAGTTCATGAAGATAGTGACTTATAGACAGACATAACTAATGTTATACATATATATGTATAAAAATTTCTATATGTAGACAAGTTTGCATTCCATATACACTCACCTTAATTGAAAATTATTCTATGAATTATTTCTATGAAATCATCATAAATTGAGCTTTGAGTCATTTGCTTTGAATATTATACTTGCAGTGAATATACTCTATGACATAAGACCCTTCTGAGTGCTCCTTTCACTTCTGTATTTCTCAAGCTGTAGATCATGGGGTTTAACATTGGTGTAATAATTCCATATAACATGGAAATGAGTCTATCTCTTTCTGGGAAGTGTTGACTGGAATAGGGGCGTACATAGGTAAATACGGTCGTGCCACCAAATAAACAGACCACCAGAAGGTGGGAAGCACATGTGGAAAAGGCTTTATGCTTCCCCCCTGTGGACTGAATCTTTAGGATGGTAGATACAATGTAGAAGTATGAGAAGAAAGTGACCAGAAAGGAGCTGATCCCCAAGATACCTCCTTCCACTAAAACAAGCATTTCTGCCACATAGGTGGATGAGCATGAGAGGACCAGTACTGGTGGGATGTCACAGTAGTACTGGTTAACTTGGTTGGACTTGCAGAAAGAAAGGTGGAATGTGAACACTGTATGAAGGAGGGAATTGAGAAATCCTGTTACCCAAGTCCCAGCAGTCAGCTGAACACATCGAACCTTGGTAATGATGAGAGTGTAACGAAGAGGGAAACAGATGGCCACATACCTGTCATAAGCCATGACAGAGAGAAGGAAGACTTCAGTTCCCACAAGGGCCACCAGAAAATAAAGTTGCAAAGCACACCCAATGTAGGAAATGCTGTGCTTCTCAGTCAAGAGGTTCTCCAGCATCTTGGGGACAGTAACTGATGGGCAGAATATGTCTAAGAGGGACAGATTTGCCAAAAAGTAATACATGGGTGTATGCAGTTTTTTCTCAGTTCCAATGGCCAAGAGAATGGCCCCATTTCCCCCCACGGTGACCTGATAGATGATGGTAAAGACCACAAAGAGAGGGTAGCGCACCTCGGGGCGATCAGAAAGCCCTATGAGGATAAAATGAGTCACTGTGGTTTGATTGTAGGCATCCATCTCCTCTGTCTACAGTGGTCTTTCTGGAGGAAATGTAACAAACAAAAACAGATTAAAGCGAAAAGCCAAAGAGGTAAGCAATGAGAAATTCTTACATGATAGTTGGTGAGTAGTTGTGGGTAATATTAAAATTATATCTTATTTAGAGATTTTGATTATTATGTGTGTGCATTCAGGCGAGCCCAACTCTTTGAGATGCTATGGACTGTAGCCCCTCAGGCTCCTCTATCCATGGGGTTCTCCAGGCAAGAATACTGGAATGAGTTGCCACGCCCTCCTCCACGGGATCTTCCAGATCCAGGGATCAAACCCACATCTCTCATGGCTCCTGTATTGCAGGTGGATTCTTTACCCCTGAGCCACTGGGGATGTCCTTTGATTATTATAACTACTACTAAAAAATCTGTTTTCATAATTCTTGAAGATTCATTCTCTGTTCATTTTCAAAAGGAAGCCCTCTGAGAAAATGTAAAAAAAAAATTCAAAATTTGCCTTCCTTTAAACCACTGTGGACCTGTTTGGGATTTCACAGTTCAGTGAAGCTAGACGTGCTTCCCACACCTCCTTGCGCATTTACCTTATTTTGCCTATATTATCTTAATGTGTACAATTTTATGCACAATCTCAGTATAAACTACCTTGCAGTTAGAAGCAGTGTATTAATGCTTGGTATATACATTTTAATAAATGCTAGAAACTTGAAAACATATTGTATATGAACATTCATCCAAATAACTGTTGAGGAAAGGAATGAACAAAGGCCTCCTGCATTGTGGGCATATTTTTTACCATCTGAGCCATCAGGGAAGCCCAAAGGAATGAATGTCATTTAATTTCCTCTGACAAAGTGTTTCTATAAGTAAAAAATAAATATGGAGATGTTTTCATAACTTCAGAATCATAATAATTTAAATATCAACATTAACATGTATTCTCCACAGACAGTATAGTGAAAGTGAGTCACTCAGTCGTGTCCGACTCTTTGCGATCCCATAGACTATACAGTCCATGGAATTCTCTAGGCCAAAATACTGGAATGGGTAGCCTTTCCCTTCTGCAGGGGATCTTCCCAACCCAAGGATAGAACCCAGGTCTCCCGCATTGCAGGTGGATTCTTTACCAGCTGAGCCACAAGGGAAGCCCACAGAAAGTATACTTCAATAAAATTAAATTTGCCTACATAATATAAAGTAAACCTGGTCTGATAGTGTCTGAGTTTCCCAGGTAGCACTAGTGGTAAAGAACTCGCCTCTCAATGTCAAAGACATAAGAGACATGAGTTTGATCCCTGGGTGGGGAACATCTGCTGGAGGAGGGCAAGACAACCCACTCCAGAATTCTTGCCTGGAGAATCCCCTTGAACAGAGGAGCCTGGAGGGTTAGAGTCCATAGAGAGTAGGACACTACTGAAGCAACGAAGCATGCATGCAGGCTGAGAGTGTCTGAATGTGAGCCTAACACAAAACAAATGTATTCATTAATATTTTTTCTTCTTAAAATTTAAATAAATCACTATGTGTATATGAATATTTAAAGAAATATGGGGTTCCAGAATTATATATGCTTCAACATACTGGCAATACTAATTATTCTTTAATTTTCTAATTTTAATTGCATGGATATTAATAGTCCACATAATCAGTGTTTATGATATTTACAAAAAATGATTTTAGTTGAAGATCTACAAATCAATACCTCTGGATTTTTTTGTCACTTTTTTTTGTCACTTTGAAATTAACTTTTTTTATATCATATGTGTAACAGAAAAACTTGATTAGAAAATAAAATGCAAAAGTCATTTTCAGTGGTTCCCCCTTTCTCAACATTTGTTTTGCCTACTGGACATTCTTAATGATTTACTTACTGAGATAATATATATTAGTCGAAATGATATAATTTATGCACAATGATTTATTTATACATGTGAAATGAAATTACTTTCTGCCATGTTTTTTTTTTCCCATGTAATATTTAAATAAGAATCTTTGAGAAACTTTGGAAGATGTTTTTTCTCTTTCTACAAGGAGCACCAGATCTGTACCATGCTTGAGAGAAAAAAAAAAAAGAGAGAGACTCTCAATAATTCTCAAATCATGAAATTTAGGAAAGAAAATTCTGATAATAACTACAGTGTCTGGATACTGTTAGTCAATCAATAGATGTTTAATAAGTAAGAAAAGTATCAAAACAACAGCGTCTACCATGTCAGTTCTCAAATCTCAAATTTTCAATATTTTACTGCACTGTTCAATTTCAGTCTACACCTTAATAAGGCTAAGAGTTTTAAAACAGTATTCAATTTATGAAACTTTTGAAGATACTTTATAAGAAAATTAGTATCTTGAGATATTAACTTCTATGCTAAGTACTCATTTTTCTTTATACCCACACTTACTAATTTGACTAATTTTTTTAGTGAGGATTATGAAAAATAAGTCAAAAACATCCTGACAGACACATAAGGTAGTTCTACATCAGGATACATAATCAACATGCATCTTTTAAAATATAAGATTTTTCCTAAATTTTGTACTTTATCACTTTAAGTCAAGTTTAGGTTCTTGGCACATAGAATGAAGAATTTGTTAATGAGGGGAAGAAACTTTTACTCATGTGAACAATACATATCTTAAATCAAACATAGTTAAAGCTTACGTATTTCTCATCTGATTAGAAAATAATCTTTTTAATAATACATTGCTAAGGAAGAGGTTCTATAACATTTCTTATTAACCCAAGAGATTGGTAGCAGTATATTAAAAAATCAAAAAAATTCTTAGAAAATAAAATCTCACTTGCTTTGTGAAGTTAATTGGTATAAATATAAGCATATGAGTTTTTTTGAAGAGTCCAGGTTAAAATCAGTTTTTTATCATAAACAGCCAAATAATGAGAACTGGAAGTAGAAATGAGTGGCTTAAAACTAGCCTTTTTTTGGAAATTGCCCAGAAATCAACCTTTCTTATTGTATTTGCATATGGTGTAATCAAGTGTATAAACTTTTTTCTTTAGCAGTTATTTGATGATTCCACTAAATAGAGAAAAAGAAAATTAGTTAATTAAGCAGGAATAATCACTTAAAACTATTACATCTTAAGATAATTGAAAATTTATAATTATAATTAAGTTATATATCAATATCAAAGAAAAATTACATTTAAACAGGATTTTTTATTAAAGATAAATTGCTAGAGAAGTTCTATAACCATTTTTAACTCATGAAGTGACAGCTAATAAACTTAAGAAATTTTAAAAATATATCCTTTACCAAGTTTTATCTGCTTTGTGACACCTTTGTTGCCTGTAGGGCTCATGGACCTAGGTTTCTAGAGAACATACATTCATGTCTACAGATCAGAAACATTGATTAGATAGAGCAGCATTTCCCATAGAGAGGTTTTGGATACACACTTGTGTGGGAATGCACAACTTTCAGGACTGAAATTAAACAATTTAAAACCTTTACAAAAATACTCATTTTAAAATATTTGAAATTTATCACTTTATCTTACCCATCTAGCATTTAGTTTTAACTAATTTTTAACACGTGTATATATTCTCACCATATTAACATTTTTACAAACATCCTATTTTTTTATCTTAGTTTTAAAAGGTCTAGAATTTAACATACAACTTTCTAGCCTTTTCAGCAAACTCATTACACATATGAACATTCACTAAGAAGAAAGTAAAATGATCTAACATGCCCCCCACCTTCCCCCCACCCACCACCAAAGCTCAGTTAATTAAAGTAAACTACTCAGGTCTATGGACTTCCCTAGTAGCTCAGAGGGTAAAGAATCTGTCTACAATGCAGGAGACCCAGGTTTGATCCCTGGATTGGGAAGATCTCCTGGAAAAGAGAATGGCAACCTACTCTAGTACTCTTGCCTGGAAAATTCCACAGACAGAGGAGTCTGGCAGGCTACAGTCCACTGGGTTGCAGAGTCAGACAGTAGTGAGTGACTAACACTTTTACCCACCTCTATATAACATGCATTCTGCAATTTATTCTATGGTTTATATTGTGCCTTCTTCTTCCTTAGGGAGGATAAAACAATAATAAGGACTATGGAGAATACATACTTTTCTTCATGATCTCATCTATTACCTACCTAAAAATGGACACCTGTTAATAATAATGGACATTTATTAATAGTAACAGGCACTTAATGTATAATTAGCCAATTTAATCTAAGTTGAAAAAGAAGTTACAATACATAAGAGTGAAAATTTTGTTTCTTATAATTGTCTAGAATACAATTAAATAAAATATTTTCCAGGAATTAAACTGCCAGATAAAAGTGAGGAAGTTAGTGTTACTGAATTTTTTCTGTAATCAGAGTAATCATTTCAGCAAAATATGATTATATAATCTACTTGCTATAATTTGCATTTTTGAGATAGATAAAAATTTTATAATACATGTATGTATTAAACATATTTTTATGGTGCTAAGACTACCCAGCTGAAAAGCTGTTTATTATAACCATTTGGCTTGAGGCTCAACATTCAGAAAACTAAGATCATGGCATCTGGTCCCATCCCTTCATGGCAAATAGATGGGGAAACAACGGAAACAGTGTCAGACTTTATTTTGGGGGGCTCCAAAATCACTGCAGATGGTGACTGCAGCCATGAAATTAAAAGACGCTTGCTCCTTGGAAGAAAAGCTATGACCAACCTAGACAGCATATTAAAAAGCAGAGACATTACTCTGCCAACAAAGGTCCATCTTAGTCAAAGCTATGGTTTTTCCAGTAGTCATGTATGGATGTGAGAGTTGGACTACAAAAAGCTGAGTGCTGAAGAATTCATGTGTTTGAACTGTGGCGCTGGAGAAGACTCTTGAGAGTCCCTTGGATTGCATGGAGATCCAACCAATCCATCCCAAAGGAATTCAGTCCTGAATATTCATTGGAAGGACTGATAATGAAGCTGAAACTCCAATACTTTGGCCACCTGACTGAATCCTTGGAGAAGACCCTGATGCTGGGATAGATTGAAAGCAGGAGGAGAAGGGGACAACGGAGGATGAGATGGTTGGCATCACCAACTCAATGGATGTGAATTTGGGTACACTCCAGGAGTTGGCAATGGACAGGGAGGCCTAGCATGCTGCAGTCCATGGGATCGCAGAGTTGGACACGACTGAGTGGCTGAACTGAACTGAACTGAGACTCAAATTGCATGGAATTTCAAACTTATTTCAACCTATAACTGCAAACTCAATTTTCTAGAATAATGGTTTTAATTTTAAAAATTCAGATATATACATTTCAAAAAATATATGTGCATATTATATGTTTTGGGGGCTTCTCTGGTGACTCAAATGGTAAAGAATCTACCTGCAATGCTGGAGACCTGGGTTAGATCCTTGGGTGGGGAAGATTCTCTGGAGAAGGGAATGACTATCCACTCCAGTATTCCCTGGAGAATTCCATGGACTGAAGGGCTACAGTTCATGGAGTCACAAATAGTTGGACACAACTGAGCAACTCATACTTTCATTCTCCATATGTGTTTAGTGAATACAGGTGAAGGGTACACAGTGTTCATCATACAATTTCAATTTTTGTATACCTTTGTAACTTTTCAAAACAAAATGTTGGGGAAAAATCAAACACAAACATAAAACAGGACACAGGGAAAACTCAGTTTTGCCATCTAACCTGATGTTCACATGCCTACACAACCATTCTGTTATTATGAAATAGCAACTACTTTTAGCTCTATGCTATTTTCTTTTGGAGATAGACTTTTCCCATTTACTCAGAGTAATTTGGTTGCATGGACTTTTCTGTTTGCTTTTTCCTTTTTTTCTTTAGTTTGTTTACTGACTATTTGGAAGGTCTGTAATCTTTTTAGACCTTCGCATGGTTTCTGTTGTACTTTACAAAATAAATTTTAACCTAAATTTATTTATATGTTACCCTCATCTTTCAGACCTTTGGATAACAGAGATGGATACCCTGTTAAGAAATAACATGGAAAAGCCTGTTCAGTCAGTCAGTTGAGTCACTCAGTTGTGTTCAACTCTTTGCGACCCCCATGGACTGCGGCACGCCAGGTTTCCCCGTCCATCACCAACTCCGGGAGCCTGCTCAAACTCATGTCCATGGAGTTGGTGATGAACCATCTCATCCTCTCTTCCCTTCTCCTCCTGTCTTCAATCTTTCCCAGCATCAGGGTCTTCTCTAATGGGTCAGCTCTTCACATCAAGCGGCCAAAGCACTGGAGCCTCAGTCTCAGCATCAGTCCTTCCAATGAATATTCAGGACTGATTTCCTTTAGGATTGACTGCTTTGATCTCCTTGCAGTCCAAGGGACTCTCAAGAGTCTTCTCCAACACCACAGTTCAAAAGCATTAATTCTTTGGCGCTCAGCTTTTTTTATGGTCCCACAGTCACTTCCATACATGGCTGCTGCTGCTAAGTTACTTCAGTCGTGTCCGACTCTCTGCGACCCCACAGACACCAGCCCACCAGGCTCCCCCGTCCCTTGAATTCTCCAGGCAAGAACACTGGAGTGGGTTGCCATTTCCTTCTCCAATGCATGAAAGTGAAAAGTGAACGTGAAGTCGCTCAGTCGTGTCCGACTCTTAGCGAC
>NC_057389.1:67236359-67403835 GCF_019320065.1 Cervus canadensis
CTGTTTGCAGATGACATGATCCTCTACATAGAAAACCCTAAAGACTCTACCAGAAAATTACTAGAGCTAATCAATGAATATAGTAAAGTTGCAGGATATAAAATTAACACACAGAAATCCCTTGCATTCCTATATACTAACAATGAAAAAACAGAAAGAGAAATTAAGGAAACAATACCATTCACCATTGCAACAAAAAGAATAAAATACTTAGGAGTATATCTACCTAAAGAAACAAAAGACCTATACATAGAAAACTATAAAACACTGATGAAAGAGATCAAAGAGGACACAAACAGATGGAGAAACATACCGTGTTCCTGGATTGGAAGAATCAATATTGTCAAAATGGCTATTCTACCCAAAGCAATCTATAGATTCAATGCAATCCCTATCAAGCTACCAACGGTATTTTTCACAGAACTAGAACAAATAATTTCACAATTTTGTATGGAAATACAAAAAACCTCGAATAGCCAAAGCAATCTTGAGAAAGAAGAATGGAATGGGAGGAATCAACCTGCCTGACTTCAGGCTCTACTACAAAGCCACAGTCATCAAGACAGTATTATTGGCACAAAGACAGAAATATAGATCAATGGAACAGAATAGAAAGCCCTGAGATAAATCCACGAACCTGTGGACACCTTATCTTCAACAAAGGAGGCAAGGATATACAATGGAAAAAAGACAACCTCTTAACAAGTGGTGCTGGGAAAACTGGTCAACCACTTGTAAAAGAATGAAACTAGAACACTTTCTAACACCATACACAAAAATAAACTCAAAATGGATTAAAGATCTAAATGTAAGACCAGAAACTATAAAACTCCTAGAGGAGAACATAGGCAAAACACTCTCCGACATAAATCACAGCAAGATCCTCTATGACCCACCTCCCAGAATATTGGAAATAAAAGCAAAAATAAACAAATGGGACCTAATGAAACTTAAAAGCTTTTGCACTACAAAGGAAACTATAAGTAAGGTGAAAAGACAGCCTTTAGAATGGGAGAAAATAATAGCAAATGAAGAAACAGACAAAGGATTAATTTCAAAAATATACAAGCAACTCCTGCAGCTCAATTCCAGAAAAATAAATGACCCAATCAAAAAATGGGCCAAAGAACTAAACAGACATTTCTCCAAAGAAGACATACAGATGGCTAACAAACACATGAAAAGATGCTCAACATCACTCATTATCAGAGAAATGCAAATCAAAACCACAATGAGGTACCATTACACGCCAGTCAGGATGGCTGCTATCCAAAAGTCTACAAGCAATAAATGCTGGAGAGGGGTGGAGAAAAGGGAACCCTCTTACACTGTTGGTGGGAATGCAAACTAGTACAGCCACTATGGAGAACAGTGTGGAGATTCCTTAAAAAACTGGAAATAGAACTGCCATATGACCCAGCAATCCCACTTCTGGGCATACACACTGAGGAAACCAGATCTGAAAGAGACACGTGCACCCCAATGTTCATCGCAGCACTGTTTATAATAGCCAGGACATGGAAGCAACCTAGATGCCCATCAGCAGATGAATGGATAAGGAAGCTGTGGTACATATACACCATGGAATATTACTCAGCCATTAAAAAGAATTCATTTGAACCAGTTCTAATGAGATGGATGAAACTGGAGCCCATTATACAGAGTGAAGTAAGCCAGAAAGATAAAGAACATTACAGCATACTAACACATATATATGGAATTTAGAAAGATGGTAACGATAACCCTATATGCAAAACAGAAAAAGAGACACAGAAGTACAGAACAGACTTTTGAACTCTGTGGGAGAAGGTGAGGGTGGGATGTTTCGAAAGAACAGCATGTATATTATCTATGGTGAAACAGATCACCAGCCCAGGTGGGATGCAAGAGACAAGTGCTCGGGCCTGGTGCACTGGGAAGACCCAGAGAAATCGGGTGGAGAGGGAGGTGGGAGGGGGGATCGGGATGGGGAATACGTGTAAATCTATTGCTGATTCATGTCAATGTATGACAAAACCCACTGAAAAAACAAATAAATAAATAAATTTTTAAAAAAAATCTATTTCTCACTTTCACTGTATAATTGTTAGGGATTTGATTTAGGTCATAGCTGAATGGTCTAAAGGTTTTCCCTACTTTCTTCAATTTAAGTCTGAATTTGGCAATAAGGAGTTCATGATCTGACCCACAGTAAGCTCTCAGTCTTGCTTTTGCTGACTGTATAGAGCTTCTCCTTCTTTGGTTGCAAAGAATATAATCAACCTTATTTTGGTGTTGACCATCTGGTGATGTCCATGTGTAGAGTCTTCTCATGTGTTGTTGGAAGAAGGTGTTTGCTATGACCAGTGCAGACTCTGGTGGACTGTTGCAGGGTTGCGGGTACTTAGTGTAGCAGCACATGCATGGGATCTTTTGAGGGAGGTCACCTTTATCTTCATTACCTCCACATTAGTTTGGTCCCAGGTAAATAGCAGGGAGGGAACACAGCTCCACCCATCAACAGAAAATGGATTAAAGATTTACCGAGTATGGCTGTGCCCATCAGAACAAGACCCAGTTTCCCCCCTCAGTCAGTCTATCCCATCAGGAAGCTTCCATAAGCCTTTTATCCTCCTCCATCAGGGCAGACAGTCTGAAAACCACAATCACAGGAAACTAACCAATCCAAATCACATGGACCACAGCCTTGCCTAACTCAATGAAACTACAAGCCATGCCATGTAGGGCCACCCAAGATAGACAGGTCATGGTGGATAGTTCTGACAAAATGTGATCCACTGGAGAAGGAATGGCAAACCATCTCAGTATTTCTGCCTTGAGAACTCCGTGAATGGTATGAAAAGGCAAAAAGATAGAACACTGAAAGATGAACTCCCCAGGTCAGTAGGTGCCCAATATGCTACTGGAGATTAGTGGAGAAACAACTCCAGAAAGAATGAAGACCATTCAGGTATGACCTAAATCAAATCTCTTATGATTATACAGTGGAAGTGGAAAATAGATTCAAGAGATTAGATCTGGTAGAGTTCCTGAAAAACTATGGAGGAGGTTCATAATATTGTACAGGATACAGTGATCAAAACCATCCCCAAGAAAAGAAATGCAATAAGGCAAAATGGTTGAGAAAAGAAGAGAAGTGAAAGGCAAAGGAGAAAAGGAAAGATAAACCCACCTGAATGCAGAATTCCAGAGAATAGCAAGGAGAGATAAGAAAGCCTTCGTAAGTGAACAATGTGAAGAAATAGAGGAAAACAAAAGAATGGCATAGACTAGAGATCTCTTGAAGAAAATTCAAGATTCCAAGGGAATATTTTATGCAAAGATGCAAACAATATAGGACAGAAACATTATGGCCCTAACAGAAGCAGAAGATGTTAAGAAGAGGTAGCAAGAATACATAGAAGAACTGTACCAAAAAGTTCTTAATGACCTGGAAAACCACAATGGTGTGATCACTCATCTAGAGCCAAATGGTGGTGTGTGAAGTTAAGTGGGCCTTAGGAAGCATTACTACAAACAAAGCTAGTGGAGGTGATGGAATTTCAGCTGAGCTAAAACAGAATTTTAGCATCCTAAAAGAATTTGCTGTTAAAGTACCACATTCAATATGCCATCAAATTTGGAAAACACAGAGGTAGCCACAGGACACAGGCTACATGTAAAGGTCAGTTTTATAATCCCAATGAAAGGCAATGCCAAATAATGTTCAAACAATTGCACAGTTACACTTATTTCACATGCTAGCAAGATAATGCTCAAAATACTTCAAGTTAGGCTTCAAAATTATGAGAAGTTACAGATGTACAAGCTGGATTTAGAAAAGACAGAGGAACAAGAGATCAAATTGTCCATGTCCATTGGATCATGAAAATGTAAGAGAATTCCAGAAAAACATCTACTTCTATTTCATTGACTATGCTAAGGCCTTTGACTGTGTGGATCACAATAAAGTGTGGGAAATTCTTAGATGGGAATATTAGACCACTTTACCTTCCTTCTGAGAAACCTGTATGCAGGTCAAGAAACAACAGTTAGAATGAATCATGAAACAACAAACTAGTTCAAAATTGGGAAAAGAGTATGTCAAGGCTGTATATTGTCAATCTACTTATTTAACTTATATGAAGAGTATATCATGTGAAATGCTGGGCTGGATGAGGCATAAGCTGAAATCAAGATTGTCAGGAGAAATATCAATAATCTCAGATATGCAGATGACACCACTCTAATGTAGAAAGTGCATAGGAACCAAAGAGCTTCTTGATGAAGGTGAAAGAGGAGAGTGAAAAAGCTGGTTTGAAACTCAACATTCAAAAAATGAAGACCATGGCATCCAGTCCCATGACTTCATGGCAAATAGATGGGGAAACAAAGGAAACAGTGACAGACTTTATTTTCTCAGGCCCCAAAATCACTGTGGATGGCAACTGCAGCCATAAAACTATAATATCCTTGCTCTTTGGAATGATAGCTGTGACAAACCTAGACAGCATATTAAAAAGCATAGATATCATTTTGCTAACAAAGGTCCATATAATCAAAGTCATGGTTTTCCCAAGAGTCATGTATGGATCTGAGAATTGGACTATAAAGAAGGCTGAACATTTCTGAATTGATGCCTTCAAACTGTGGTTCTGGAGAAGACTGTTGAGCGTCCCTTGGACTGCAAGGAAATCAAACCAGTCAATCCTAAAAGAAATCAACCCTGAATATTCATTGGAAGGACTGATGCTGAAGCTGAAGCTCCAATACTTTGGCCACCTGATGTGAAGCGTCAACTAATTGGAAAAGATCCTGATGCCTGAAAAGATTGAGAGGAGGAGGAAAAGGGGGCAGCAGAGGATGAGAAGTTTGGATGGCATCATTGACTCAATGGATATGAGTTTGAGCAAACTCCAGGAGATAGTAAAGGACAGGGAAGCCTAGTAAGCTGTAGTCCTAATGGTAGGAATGTAAATTGGTACAGCCACTATGGAGAACAGTATGGAGATTCCTTGTGTGGGTGTGTTCTCAGTAGCTCAGTCGTGTCCAACTCTTTCCTTAAACTCTAAAGTTAGAACTACCATATGATTCTTTTTTACTTTCTCTTCCATCATAAGTTATTACAAAATATTGAGTATAGTTCCCTGTGCTGTATAGTGAAATCTTGTTGGTTATCTATTTTGTATATGTGCTATGCTTAGACCCCCAGTCATGTCTGAATCTTTGCGACCCTGTGGACTGTAGCCCACCACACTCCTCTGTCCATGAGAACTCTCCAAGTAAGAATACTGGAGTGGGTTGCGATGCCCTCCTCCAGGGGATCTTCCCAACCCAGGGATCAAACCCAGGTCTCCCACATTGCAGGCAGATTATTTATCATCTGAGCCACTAGGGAAGCCCTATTTATGCTTTGATTCCAAACACCTAATTTACCCTTCCCCCTCTTCTTTGGTAACCACAGGTTTGCTTCCTATGTCTGCGAGTCTATTTCTGTTTTTAAAATAAGTTCACTTGTATAATTTTTTTATACATATCATATTATATTTCTCTTTGTCTGGTTTACTTCACTTAGTATGATAATCTCTAGGTCCATCAGTGTTGTTGCAAATGATATTATTTCATCCTTCTTATGGCTGAGTAATAAATAGTCCACTGTATATACATAAACTACATCTTCTTTACCAATTAATCTATTGATGAGCATGTGGGGTGCTTCTGTGTTGTGACTATTGTAAATAGTGCTGTTGTGAATATCGAGGTGCATATGTCTTTGAGAATTATTTTTTACTGTAGATATATGCCCAGAATTTCTGACTCATACGGTAGTTCAATTTTTTTATTTTTTATTTTTAAGGAACGTCCATACTGTTCTCCATAGTGATTGAACCAATTTACATTCCTACCAAGAGTGTAGGAGGGTTCTTTTTTCTCCACACTCTATGCAACATTTATCATTTGTATACTTTTGATGTTGGCCATTCTTATCACTATGAGGTGATACTTCATTGTAGTTTTGATCTGAGTTTCTCTAGTAATTAGTGGTCGAGCATTTCTTCATGTGCATTTGGCCATCTGTATGTCTTTTTGGAGAACTGTCTTTTTAGACTTTCGACCATTTTTGCTTGGTGTGTTTTCATATATATATATGTGAAATAACTGCATGAGCTATTTGTATCTTTTGGAGATTAATTTATTGAGAGTCTCATCATTTGCAAACTTTTTCTCTCCCTCTATAGGACATTTTGTTGTTGTTGTTTGCTTATGGCTTCCTTTGCTGTGCAAAAGCTTTCAAGTTCAGTTACATCTTATTTGTTTACTGTTATTCTTATTTCTATTATTCCAGGAGTTGAAGCCATAAAAATATTGCCAAGAATCAGATCTCAATTCAAGATGGTGGAGTAGAAGTGCATGCACTCATCTCTCCTGCAAGAGCTCCAAAATTTGAATTAGATGTTGAGCAACCATCGACAGGAAAATGCTGGAACTCACTAAAAAAAAAAAAATACTTCATGTTCAAAGACGATGAATAAACTGCAATGAGAATGTAGGAGGGGCACAAACATGATAAAATCAAATCCCATATACACTGGGTGAGCAATGCACAAACTGGAGAACAATAATACCAAAGAAGTTTTCCCACTGTTGTGAAGGTTCTGAGCCCCATATCAGGGTTTCCAGGCTGGGTATCTGGAAAAGAGACTAGGGATTCCCAGTGAATCTGACTTTGAAGGTCAGTGAAATTTGATTATAGGACTTCCACAGAACTGAGGGAAAGAGACTCCACTCTAGAAGAGCACAAACAAAATCTTGCATGAATCAGGACCCAAAAGAAAGGAGCAGTAACCCCACAGGAGACTAAACCAGACATACATGCTAGTGTTGGAGGGTCTCCTGTGGAGGTATGGATCAAGAATGGCCTGCCACAGGCATGGGGGCCCTGGTAGCAGCAGTCCTTGAAGGAGCCCCATGGTATAAATCCTCTTGGTGGCCACCACTAACCCCACCAAAGATCCCATAGACCCTGGAGCTGGGTAGCATAA
This sequence comes from Cervus canadensis, assembly GCF_019320065.1. Classification (NCBI taxonomy): domain Eukaryota; kingdom Metazoa; phylum Chordata; class Mammalia; order Artiodactyla; family Cervidae; genus Cervus; species Cervus canadensis. Next base: position 67,243,382 of record NC_057389.1, read on the forward strand.
GGTTAAACAACTAACAGGGAGAAAGCTCAACCCCACCTATCAACAGACAATTGGATTAAAGTTTTACTGAGTGTGTCCCTTACCACTAGGGCCTAAGGAAGATCCAGTTTTTTCCACCACAAATCTCTTCCATAAGGAAGCTTGCACAAGCCCCTTAGCTTCATCCACCTGAGGGCAGACAGAAGTAAGAGAACCACAATCCCACAGCTGCTAGAATGAAAACCATTACACAGAAAGTTAGTCAAAACGAAAATGCAGAGGGTCATGTCCCAGATGAAGTGACAAAATAAACCCCCCAAAAAACAACTAAATGAAGTGGAGATAGGCAATTTTCCAGAAAAAGAATTCAGAATAATGAAAGAGGAGATAATCCAAGATCTCAAAAAAGGAATAGAGAAGACGCAGGAAATGCTTACCAAAGCTCTGGAAGAATGAAGGAACAAATAAATAGAGACGAACAATACACCAGAAGAAATCAATTTCAGAATAATTGACACAGAAGAATGGACAAGTGACCTGAAAGACAGAATGGTGAAAATTACTGCCACTAAATAGAATACATGGAAAAAAATAATGAAAAAAAAAATGTTGGTTTGGATGAAGCACAAGCTGGAATCAAGATTGCTGGGAGAAATATCAATAACCTCAGTTACGCAGATGACACTACCCTTATGGTAGAAAGCGAAGAGGAACTAAACAGCCTCTTGATGAAGGTGAAAGAGGAGAGTGAAAAAACTGGCTTAAAACTCAACATTCAAAAAACGAAGATCATGGCGTCTGGTCCCATCACTTCATGGCAAATAGATGCGGAAATAGTGGGAACAGTGATAGACTTTATTTTCTTGGGCTCCAAAATCACTGCAGGTGGTGACTGCAGTACTCAAAAGATGCTTGCTCCAAGATCATAGCTTGGAGGAAAAGCTATGATCAACCTAGAAGGAAAAGAAAGAAAGAGAAATCACTCAATCATGTCCGACTCTTTGCGACCCCATGGACTGTAGCCTACCAAGCTCCTCCGTCCGTGGGATTTTCCAGGCAAGAGTATTGGAGTGGGTTGCCATTTCCTTCTACAACAGCATATTAAACAGCAGAGACATTACTTTGCCAACAAAGGTCTGTCTAGTCAAAGTTATGGTTTTTCCAGTAGTCATGTATGAATGTGAGAGTTGGGCCATAAAAAAGGCTGAGTGCTGAAGAACTGATGCTTTCAAACTGTGCTGTTGGAGAAGACTCTTGAGAGTGAGTCCCTTGGACTGCAAGGACATAAAACCAGTCAATACTAAAGGAAATTAGTCCTGAATATTCACTGAAAGGACTGATGCTGAGGCTGAGGCTCCAGTACCTTGGCCGCTTGATGTGAAGAGCCAACTCACTGGAAAAGACCCTGATGTTGGGAAAGGCTGAAAGGAGGAGGAGAAGGGGATGATAAAAGGACAAGATGGTTGAATGTCATCATTGACTCAATGAACATGAGTTTTAGCAAGCTCTGGGAGATGGTGAAGGACAGGGAAACCTGGCATGCTGCAGTCTATGGGGTTGCAAAGAGTAGGACATGACTGAGTGACTAAACAACAAAAACGTATATCATATCATATGCAAATAGTGACGGTTTTACTTCTTTACCAATTGGTACTGTTTTTATTTATTTTTCTAATTGCCATGGCTAGAACTTCCAAAACTATGTTCAATAAAAGTAAGAGTGGACCTCCTTGCTTTATTCCTGATCTGAGATGATATGGTTTCAGCCTTTCACCACTGAATATGAAGTTAGCTGTGAGGTGTTGTCATGTGCCTGCATGCATGTGAAGTCACTTCAGTTGTGTCTGACTCTGTGCGACCCTATGGACTATAGCCTGCCAGGCTCCTCTGCCTATGGGATTTCTCAAGGCAAGAATTCTGGGGTGAATTGCCATGCCTTCCTTCAGGGGATCTTCCAGAACCAGGGAATGAACCCACTTCTCCTACGTCTCCTGCATTGGCAGGCAGGTTCTTTCCTGCTAGTACCACCTGAGAAGCCTGTACCCACTTTATTATGTTGAAGTATGTTCCCTCTGTGCTTCTCAGGTGGCGCAGTGGTAAAAGATCCACTTGCCAATGCAAGAAATGCAGGATACAATCCCTGGCTCAGGAAGATCCCTTGGAGTAGGAAATGGAAATCCACTCCAATATTCTTGTCTGGAAAATTCCATGGAAAACGAAGCCTGGCAGACTCCAGTCCATAGGACGCACAGAGTCAAGCATGGCTGAGCAGTTGATTGTGAGCATGTTCCCTCTACTCTCACTTTCTGGAGAATTTTTATAATAAATGAATGTTGAATTTAACAAAAGCTTATTCTGCATCAGTTGAGATGATTTTTTTTATTCTTCAGTGTGTTAACATGGTGTGTCACACTTACTGATTTGTGCATTTGATCATGGTGATCTTTTTATGAATTTGGTTTGCTAGTACTTTGAGTAGTTTTGCATCTATATTCATTATGAGATTGGCCTGATTTTCTTTTTTGTGCTATCTTTATCTGATTTTGACATCAGGGTGATGGTGGCCTCACAGTATGAAACTTGGGAATGCTGCTTCTGCAATTTTTCAGGAGAGTTTCAGAATGATAGGTGTTAACTCTTCTCTAAACTTTTATTAGAATTTACCTGTGAAACCATCTGGTCCTAGACTTGTTTGTTGAAAGTTTTAAAATCACAGTTTAAGTTTCAGCACTTGTAATTTGTCAATTTATATTTTCTCTTTCTTACTGGTTTGGTCTTAGAAGCTTCTATCTTTCTAAGAATTTCTTGCTTTCTTTTAGGTTATCCATTTTATTGGCATGTGGCTGTTTGCAGTAGTCTTTTATGGTCTTTATATTTCTGCTGTGTCAGTTGTAACTTTTCTTTCTTCATTTTTAATTTTATTTGAGTCCTTTCCCACTTTTTCTTGATCAATTTGGCTGTAGGTTTATCAATTTTGTTTATCTTTTCAAAGAACCAGCTTTTAGTTCTAGTAATCTTTTCAGTCTCTATTTCATTTATTCCTGCTCTGATCTTTATGATCTCTTTCCTTCTACTACCTTTGGATTTTGTTTGTTCTTCTTTTTCTATTTGCTTTAGGTGTAACATTTGATTGCTCATTTGGTATTTTTGTTGTACTGCTATCAACTTCCCTCTTAGAACACATTTGATGCATCCCAGAAGTTTTGGCTCATCATGTTTTCATTTTGTCTCTAGATATTTTTTGACTTCCTCTTTGACTATATTGGTAATCCATTGGTTGTTTTATAGCATATTGCTTAGCCTTTGTGGTTTTGTGGAGTTTTTTGGTTTCTTTTTTCTTTTTGCATTTTTTTTTCTTATAGTTGATTTATAATCTCAACAGTTCTTTTGGTCAGAAAAGATGCTTGATACAATTTCAATTTTCTTAAATTTACTTTTAGAGAGGAGAGGGAATAAAAAAAGATATATCCATCCCTTACTTTTATTCAAGGACAAGAAACTGTGATATATGTTCAAGAGAAAAGATATGCCTTCATCAAAGTATTGCCAGCCATAAATTTAAACAGTCCAATACTTCCAAGCAGAGGAGAGCAATGTCATCCAGTAAGTTCATCCAGTTTCAATATTTTTAAAATTAATTTATTTTTTATGGAAGGATAATTGCTTTACAGAATTTTGTTGTTTTCTGTCAAACCTCAACATGAATTAGCCATAGGTATACACATAGCCCCTCCCTTTTGAACCTCCCTCCCATCTCCCTCCCCGCCCCACCCCTCTGGGTTGATACAGAGCCCCTGTTTGAGTTTCCTGAGCCATACAGCAGATTCCTGTTGGCTACCTATTTCACACATGGTAATGTAAGTTTCCGTGTTACTCTTTCCATACACCTCACCCTCTCCTCCCCTCTCCCCATGTCCACAAGTATATTCTCTATGTCTGTTTCTCCATTGTTGCCCTATAAATAAATTCTTCAGTACCATTTTTCTAGATTCTGTATATATGTGTTAGAATATGGTATTTATCTTTCTTTCTGACTCACTTCATTCTGTATAATAGGTTCTATGTTCATCCACCTCATTAGAACTGATTCAAATGCGTTTCTTCTTATGGCTGAGTAATATTCCATTGTGTATATGTACCACAACTTCTGTATCCATTCATCTGTTGATGGACATCTAGGTTGCTTCCATGTTCTAGCTATTGTAAACAGTGCTGCAATGAATGATGGGATACATGTGTCTCTTTCAATTTTGGTTTCCTCAGGATATAAGCCTAGGAGTGGGATTGCTGGGTCATATGGTGGTTTTATTCATAGTTTTTTTAAGGAATCTCCACACCGTCCTCCATAGTGGCTCTATCAATTTACATTCCCACTGACAGTGCAAGAGTGTTCCCTTTTCTCCACACCTTCTCCAGCATTTATTGTTTGTAGACTTTTTGATGAGGGCCCTTCTGACTGGTATGAGATGATATCTCATTGTAGTTTTGATTTGCATTTCTCTAATAATGAGTGATGTTGAGCATCTTTTCACGTATTTGTTAGCCATCTGTATGTCTTCTTTGGAGAAATGTCTCTTTAGGTCTTTCCCCCACTTTTGAATTGGGTTGTTTTTCTAGTACTGAGTTGTATGAGTTGCTTGTATATTTGGAAATTAATTCCTTGTCAGTTATTTAATTTGCTATTATTTTCTCCCATTCTGAGGGTTTTCTTTACACCTTGCTTATTGGTTTCAATATCTTGTGATTTTAAGATCTTGGGCACTATACAATTCATCCAAAATATTACAAAGGAATATAAAGACAAAGTCTAGGGTTTTGCTTGTACTTTAAGAACATTGTTTTCTTCACTTAATAAGAAGAAACTCAAATTACAATTTTTTGTTAAATGAGCATAGAAAATTCCGGAACTTTTTTCACTTTTTAAAAAATTTTCAACAACTGTTTCCACTATTGGTTAAAGTCTGATTCACGGCAAATTGATGAGAGACCCATTGTTTTCAACAGGATAGAAATTGTTTCCAGATTTACTAACAGAGATATAACCCCAGTATCTTTAAACAATATTATGCTCAAGTAAGTGGCAAAATATAAAATAAATATTTGGTTATCTGATTGTAAAATGAACAACTTGTTGAATTCTCAATGTTTTATTCAATTTTAAATGAGTATCTTAACAAATCCTATGCATTCTGTTGCTATATGATGAAAACTTTGTTATTTCATACCACATGTAAACTTGGAGATATAGAATAAAATGAGGAATAAGAAACAAAACAAGCCTCAAATTTATAATGGTTAAGTAATTTATTACTTCATTTCTTATTTCAGGTATGCATGAATTTTCTCACTTGTTCTAAAATTAAGTAACATATAGTTGACCCACCACAAATATTAACAGCCTTGTATGTTGTGGAAGATGTATATCAGGTCATTGCTGAATCTTAAAAAATGTAATTAATTCCAAACAATGTTATCTCAATGTGTTTTACTCTATTTCATGCGGCATAAATACAAATAATCAGGCTATATTTGGCATAATTTTGAAAATGACTAAGAAATCAATGACAATCCAGAGGCGGAAGTGATACATGTTTTTGAGTTATGTAAGACTATCTTATTAATGATGCTATCACATAACTTAGTGATTAATAGAAAGACAGAATCCAGATAAGAGAAAACTAGAAGACACTTATGTGACAGAGTGAAAAGAGAATCAGAAATGCAGAGATTTTGTGACATACTAATTGTGATCACCAGACTGGAGACTAAATTTCAAAAGCTCTCAGGTTATCCAGGATAGGGAAAATTACTAAGAAAATTATACATGACTTCTGATTTTAAAGCAGTAGGAAATACTCCTACTCTACATGTGACAAGAAAAGGGAATGCACTGAAAATGATGTGCTATCTACAGTCAGAAACTATAGCTCTCTAGGCAAATGAAATAAAAGTACTGGAATTTAAGGCAAAGCAAAGTCTAGTTTCATGAATTTCAGTCTAAGTAGCAGAGTAAAATTTATAATAAAATACAAGGTAGCTAATAGATGTGCTTGTGTGTGTGTCTGTGTGTCTATGTAAATGACCATGTTGATGCTAAGATGAGAATAATACAGTGAGCTGAATTAAATATCTAAATCAGAGACAGAAAAAACTAAGTGCACTCCTAGAAGGCACAGGCAGAACTGAGAATGGAAAGGCTCATGGGAAAACACAGAGAAACAGAGAAATACAGAATAAGTGGAAGCTACAATTGAAGAGGAGGAAGAATGAAATGAAAACACTAAGGATAAATGTCATAAGTAGTCTATCAAATAAAATAAAGAAGCATAGGTACCATTTATACATAAATATAGATTCAAAAAAGATAAAAATATAATATATAGATATGAATATGGTAATAGATCTAAGTTAACTTAGACAGGTTCAGTTTATACCTGTTACATGAGTGTAATTGTTAACAGTTCCCTGCTTCCTTTCAGAAAATATCAACTTTTGGATGATAAAATTAACGTTTCTAGTTCATGAAGATAGTGACTTATAGACAGACATAACTAATGTTATACATATATATGTATAAAAATTTCTATATGTAGACAAGTTTGCATTCCATATACACTCACCTTAATTGAAAATTATTCTATGAATTATTTCTATGAAATCATCATAAATTGAGCTTTGAGTCATTTGCTTTGAATATTATACTTGCAGTGAATATACTCTATGACATAAGACCCTTCTGAGTGCTCCTTTCACTTCTGTTTTTCTCAAGCTGTAGATCATGGGGTTTAACATTGATGTAATAATTCCATATAACATGGAGATGAGTCTATCTCTTGCTGGGAAGTGTTGACTGGAATAGGGGCGTACATAGGTAAATACGGTCGTGCCACCAAATAAACAGACCACCAGAAGGTGGGAAGCACATGTGGAAAAGGCTTTATGCTTCCCCCCTGCAGACTGAATCTTTAGGATGGTAGATACAATGTAGAAGTATGAGACGAAAGTGACCAGAAAGGAGCTGATCCCCAAGATACCTCCTTCCACTAAAACAAGCATTTCTGCCACACAGGTGGATGAGCATGAGAGAGCGACCACTGGTGGGATGTCACAGTAGTACTGGTTAACTTGGTTGTACTTGCAGAAAGAAAGGTGGAATGTGAACACTGTATGAAGGAGGGAATTGAGAAATCCTGTTACCCAAGTCCCAGCAGTCAGCTGAACACATCGAACCTTGGTAATGATGAGAGTGTAACGAAGAGGGAAACAGATGGCCACATACCTGTCATAAGCCATGACAGAGAGAAGGAAGACTTCAGTTCCCACAAGGGCCACCAGAAAATAAAGTTGCAAAGCACACCCAATGTAGGAAATGCTGTGCTTCTCAGTCAAGAGGTTCTCCAGCATCTTGGGGACAGTAACTGATGGGCAGAATATGTCTAAGAGGGACAGATTTGCCAAAAAGTAATACATGGGTGTATGCAGTTTTTTCTCAGTTCCAATGGCCAAGAGAATGGCCCCATTTCCCCCCACGGTGACCTGATAGATGATGGTAAAGACCACAAAGAGAGGGTAGTGCACCTCGGGGCGATCAGAAAGCCCTATGAGGATAAAATGAGTCACTGTGGTTTGATTGTAGGCATCCATCTCCTCTGTCTACAATGGTCTTTCTGGAGGAAATGTAACAAACAAAAACAGATTAAAGCGAAAAGCCAAAGAGGTAAGCAATGAGAAATTCTTACATGATAGTTGGTGAGTAGTTGTGGGTAATATTAAAATTATATCTTATTTAGAGATTTTGATTATTATGTGTGTGCATTCAGGCGAGCCCAACTCTTTGAGATGCTATGGACTGTAGCCCCTCAGGCTCCTCTATCCATGGGGTTCTCCAGGCAAGAATACTGGAATGAGTTGCCACGCCCTCCTCCACGGGATCTTCCAGATCCAGGGATCAAACCCACATCTCTCATGGCTCCTGTATTGCAGGTGGATTCTTTACCCCTGAGCCACTGGGGATGTCCTTTGATTATTATAACTACTACTAAAAAATCTGTTTTCATAATTCTTGAAGATTCATTCTCTGTTCATTTTCAAAAGGAAGCCCTCTGAGAAAATGTAAAAAAAAAATTCAAAATTTGCCTTCCTTTAAACCACTGTGGACCTGTTTGGGATTTCACAGTTCAGTGAAGCTAGACGTGCTTCCCACACCTCCTTGCGCATTTACCTTATTTTGCCTATATTATCTTAATGTGTACAATTTTATGCACAATCTCAGTATAAACTACCTTGCAGTTAGAAGCAGTGTATTATTCCTTGGTATATACATTTTAATAAATGCTAGAAACTTGAAAACATATTGTATATGAACATTCATCCAAATAACTGTTGAGGAAAGGAATGAACAAAGGCCTCCTGCATTGTGGGCATATTTTTTACCACCTGAGCCATCAGGGAAGCCCAAAGGAATGAATGTCATTTAATTTCCTCTGACAAAGTGTTTCTATAAGTAAAAAATAAATATGGAGATGTTTTCATAACTTCAGAATCATAATAATTTAAATATCAACATTAACATGTATTCTCCACAGACAGTATAGTGAAAGTGAGTCACTCAGTCGTGTCCGACTCTTTGCGATCCCATAGACTATACAGTCCATGGAATTCTCTAGGCCAAAATACTGGAATGGGTAGCCTTTCCCTTCTGCAGGGGATCTTCCCAACCCAAGGATAGAACCCAGGTCTCCCGCATTGCAGGTGGATTCTTTACCAGCTGAGCCACAAGGGAAGCCCACAGAAAGTATACTTCAATAAAATTAAATTTGCCTACATAATATAAAGTAAACCTGGTCTGATAGTGTCTGAGTTTCCCAGGTAGCACTAGTGGTAAAGAACTCGCCTCTCAATGTCAAAGACATAAGAGACATGAGTTTGATCCCTGGGTGGGGAACATCTGCTGGAGGAGGGCATGACAACCCACTCCAGAATTCTTGCCTGGAGAATCCCCTTGAACAGAGGAGCCTGGAGGGTTAGAGTCCATAGAGAGTAGGACACTACTGAAGCAACGAAGCATGCATGCAGGCTGAGAGTGTCTGAATGTGAGCCTAACACAAAACAAATGTATTCATTAATATTTTTTCTTCTTAAAATTTAAATAAATCACTATGTGTATATGAATATTTAAAGAAATATGGGGTTCCAGAATTATATATGCTTCAACATACTGGCAATACTAATTATTCTTTAATTTCTAATTTTAATTGCATGGATATTAATAGTCCACATAATCAGTGTTTATGATATTTACAAAAAATGATTTTAGTTGAAGATCTACAAATCAATACCTCTGGATTTTTTTGTCACTTTTTTTTTGTCACTTTGAAATTAACTTTTTTTATATTCTATGTGTAACAGAAAAACTTGATTAGAAAATAAAATGCAAAAGTCATTTTCAGTGGTTCCCCCTTTCTCAACATTTGTTTTGCCTACTGGACATTCTTAATGATTTACTTACTGAGATAATATATATTAGTAGAAATGATATAATTTATGCACAATAATTTATTTATACATGTGAAATGAAATTCCTTTCTGCCATGTTTTTTTTTTCCCATGTAATATTTAAATAAGAATCTTTGAGAAACTTTGGGAGATGTTTTTTCTGTTTCTACAAGGAGCACCAGATCTGTACCATGCTTGAGAGGAAAAAAAAAGAGAGAGAGACTCTCAATAATTCTCAAATCATGAAATTTAGGAAAGAAAATTCTGATAATAACTACAGTGTCTGGATACTGTTAGTCAATCAATAGATGTTTAATAAGTAAGAAAAGTATCAAAACAATAGCGTCTACCATGTCAGTTCTCAAATTCTCAAATTTTCAATATTTTACTGCACTGTTCAATTTCAGTCTACACCTTAATAAGGCTAAGAGTTTTAAAATAATATTCAATTTATGAAACTTTTGAAGATACTTTATAAGAAAATTAGTATCTTGAGATATTAACTTCTATGCTAAGTACTCATTTTTCTTTATACCCACACTTACTAATTTGACTAATTTTTTTAGTGAGGATTATGAAAAATAAGTCAAAAACATCCTGACAGACACATAAGGTAGTTCTACATCAGGATACATAATCAACATGCATCTTTTAAAATATAAGATTTTTCCTAAATTTTGTACTTTATCACTTTAAGTCAAGTTTAGGTTCTTGGCACATAGAATGAAGAATTTGTTAATGAGGGGAAGAAACTTTTACTCATGTGAACAATACATATCTTAAATCAAACATAGTTAAAGCTTACGTATTTCTCATCTGATTAGAAAATAATCTTTTTAATAATACATTGCTAAGGAAGAGGTTCTATAACATTTCTTATTAACCCAAGAGATTGGTAGCAGTATATTAAAAAATCAAAAAAATTCTTAGAAAATAAAATCTCACTTGCTTTGTGAAGTTAATTGGTATAAATATAAGCATATGAGTTTTTTTGAAGAGTCCAGGTTAAAATCAGTTTTTTATCATAAACAGCCAAATAATGAGAACTGGAAGTAGAAATGAGTGGCTTAAAACTAGCCTTTTTTTGGAAATTGCCCAGAAATCAACCTTTCTTATTGTATTTGCATATGGTGTAATCAAGTGTATAAACTTTTTTCTTTAGCAGTTATTTGATGATTCCACTAAATAGAGAAAAAGAAAATTAGTTAATTAAGCAGGAATAATCACTTAAAACTATTACATCTTAAGATAATTGAAAATTTATAATTATAATTAAGTTATATATCAATATCAAAGAAAAATTACATTTAAACAGGATTTTTTATTAAAGATAAATTGCTAGAGAAGTTCTATAACCATTTTTAACTCATGAAGTGACAGCTAATAAACTTAAGAAATTTTAAAAATATATCCTTTACCAAGTTTTATCTGCTTTGTGACACCTTTGTTGCCTGTAGGGCTCATGGACCTAGGTTTCTAGAGAACATACATTCATGTCTACAGATCAGAAACATTGATTAGATAGAGCAGCATTTCCCATAGAGAGGTTTTGGATACACACTTGTGTGGGAATGCACAACTTTCAGGACTGAAATTAAACAACTTAAAACCTTTATAAAAATACTCATTTTAAAATATTTGAAATTTATCACTTTATCTTACCCATCTAGCATTTAGTTTTAACTAATTTTTAACACGTGTATATATTCTCACCATATTAACATTTTTACAAACATCCTATTTTTTTATCTTAGTTTTAAAAGTCTAGAATTTAACATACAACTTTCTAGCCTTTTCAGCAAACTCATTACACATATGAACATTCACTAAGAAGAAAGTAAAATGATCTAACATGCCCCCCACCTTCCCCCCACCCACCACCAAAGCTCAGTTAATTAAAGTAAACTACTCAGGTCTATGGACTTCCCTAGTAGCTCAGAGGGTAAAGAATCTGTCTACAATGCAGGAGACCCAGGTTTGATCCCTGGATTGGGAAGATCTCCTGGAAAAGAGAATGGCAACCTACTCTAGTACTCTTGCCTGGAAAATTCCACAGACAGAGGAGTCTGGCAGGCTACAGTCCACTGGGTTGCAGAGTCAGACAGTAGTGAGTGACTAACACTTTTACCCACCTCTATATAACATGCATTCTGCAATTTATTCTATGGTTTATATTGTGCCTTCTTCTTCCTTAGGGAGGATAAAACAATAATAAGGACTATGGAGAATACATACTTTTCTTCATGATCTCATCTATTACCTACCTAAAAATGGACACCTGTTAATAATAATGGACATTTATTAATAGTAACAGGCACTTAATGTATAATTAGCCAATTTAATCTAAGTTGAAAAAGAAGTTACAATACATAAGAGTGAAAATTTTGTTTCTTATAATTGTCTAGAATACAATTAAATAAAATATTTTCCAGGAATTAAACTGCCAGATAAAAGTGAGGAAGTTAGTGTTACTGAATTTTTTCTGTAATCAGAGTAATCATTTCAGCAAAATATGATTATATAATCTACTTGCTATAATTTGCATTTTTTAGATAGATAAAAATTTTATAATACATGTATGTATTAAACATATTTTTATGGTGCTAAGACTACCCAGCTGAAAAGCTGTTTATTATAACCATTTGGCTTGAGGCTCAACATTCAGAAAACTAAGATCATGGCATCTGGTCCCATCCCTTCATGGCAAATAGATGGGGAAACAACGGAAACAGTGTCAGACTTTATTTTGGGGGGCTCCAAAATCACTGCAGATGGTGACTGCAGCCATGAAATTAAAAGACGCTTGCTCCTTGGAAGAAAAGCTATGACCAACCTAGACAGCATATTAAAAAGCAGAGACATTACTCTGCCAACAAAGGTCCATCTTAGTCAAAGCTATGGTTTTTCCAGTAGTCATGTATGGATGTGAGAGTTGGACTACAAAAAGCTGAGTGCTGAAGAATTCATGTGTTTGAACTGTGGCGCTGGAGAAGACTCTTGAGAGTCCCTTGGATTGCATGGAGATCCAACCAATCCATCCCAAAGGAATTCAGTCCTGAATATTCATTGGAAGGACTGATAATGAAGCTGAAACTCCAATACTTTGGCCACCTGACTGAATCCTTGGAGAAGACCCTGATGCTGGGATAGATTGAAAGCAGGAGGAGAAGGGGACAACGGAGGATGAGATGGTTGGCATCACCAACTCAATGGATGTGAATTTGGGTACACTCCAGGAGTTGGCAATGGACAGGGAGGCCTAGCATGCTGCAGTCCATGGGATCGCAGAGTTGGACACGACTGAGTGGCTGAACTGAACTGAACTGAGACTCAAATTGCATGGAATTTCAAACTTATTTCAACCTATAACTGCAAACTCAATTTTCTAGAATAATGGTTTTAATTTTAAAAATTCAGATATATACATTTCAAAAAATATATGTGCATATTATATGTTTTGGGGGCTTCTCTGGTGACTCAAATGGTAAAGAATCTACCTGCAATGCTGGAGACCTGGGTTAGATCCTTGGGTGGGGAAGATTCTCTGGAGAAGGGAATGACTATCCACTCCAGTATTCCCTGGAGAATTCCATGGACTGAAGGGCTACAGTTCATGGAGTCACAAATAGTTGGACACAACTGAGCAACTCATACTTTCATTCTCCATATGTGTTTAGTGAATACAGGTGAAGGGTACACAGTGTTCATCATACAATTTCAATTTTTGTATAACTTTGTAACTTTTCAAAACAAAATGTTGGGGAAAAATCAAACACAAACATAAAACAGGACACAGGGAAAACTCAGTTTTGCCATCTAACCTGATGTTCACATGCCTACACAACCATTCTGTTATTATGAAATAGCAACTACTTTTAGCTCTATGCTATTTTCTTTTGGAGATAGACTTTTCCCATTTACTCAGAGTAATTTGGTTGCATGGACTTTTCTGTTTGCTTTTTCCTTTTTTTCTTTAGTTTGTTTACTGACTATTTGGAAGGTCTGTAATCTTTTTAGACCTTCGCATGGTTTCTGTTGTACTTTACAAAATAAATTTTAACCTAAATTTATTTATATGTTACCCTCATCTTTCAGACCTTTGGATAACAGAGATGGATACCCTGTTAAGAAATAACATGGAAAAGCCTGTTCAGTCAGTCAGTTGAGTCACTCAGTTGTGTTCAACTCTTTGCGACCCCCATGGACTGCGGCACGCCAGGTTTCCCCGTCCATCACCAACTCCGGGAGCCTGCTCAAACTCATGTCCATGGAGTTGGTGATGAACCATCTCATCCTCTCTTCCCTTCTCCTCCTGTCTTCAATCTTTCCCAGCATCAGGGTCTTCTCTAATGGGTCAGCTCTTCACATCAAGCGGCCAAAGCACTGGAGCCTCAGTCTCAGCATCAGTCCTTCCAATGAATATTCAGGACTGATTTCCTTTAGGATTGACTGCTTTGATCTCCTTGCAGTCCAAGGGACTCTCAAGAGTCTTCTCCAACACCACAGTTCAAAAGCATTAATTCTTTGGCGCTCAGCTTTTTTTATGGTCCCACAGTCACTTCCATACATGGCTGCTGCTGCTAAGTTACTTCAGTCGTGTCCGACTCTCTGCGACCCCACAGACACCAGCCCACCAGGCTCCCCCGTCCCTTGAATTCTCCAGGCAAGAACACTGGAGTGGGTTGCCATTTCCTTCTCCAATGCATGAAAGTGAAAAGTGAACGTGAAGTCGCTCAGTCGTGTCCGACTCTTAGCGACCCCATGGACTGTAGCCTACCAAGCTCCTCCGTCCCAGGGATCTTCCAGGAAAGAGTTCTGGAGCGGGTTGCCATTGCCTTCTCCGCATCCATACAGGACTACTGGAAAAACCATAGCTTTGACTAGATGGACCTCTGCCGGCAAAGTAACGTCTCTACTTTTCAATAGACTGGTCATAGCTTTTCTTCCGAGGAGCAGGCGTCTTTTAATTTCAAGGCTGCAGTGATTTTGGAGGCCAAGAAAATAAAGTCTGTCACTGTTTCCATTCCGCCCCCCCCCCATTTATTTGCCATCAAGTGATTCCTAAATTAAGCGATCTGTCAACAGTATCCGGGCCCAAGCCTCCCCACTTCCAGTTGGGGGAGGGTCCCGCTGGGCCCACGGGGCGGCTGGCAAGTGAGACCGCGCGTGCGCTGTGTGAAGGCAGCGAACCCCGCGGTAAGCTCCGGACGGGGACGTCGGGTCCTTGCTCCCCAGTCCCGCGGCGGTTAGGAGCCCCTAGAGCCTGCCCTCGCCAGGAGCCGCAGCCGCTGCTGGTGTGCGCGCACGGGCTGGGCCGCCTCGCTGGAGAACTTATCCCTAGGACGTGACTCTTGAGTCGGACTAGATGAAGACAGATCTGCCAAGGACTGACGGATGATTTGCGTGGACTGGGCCCCTCGGCGGCACGCGTTGGGGCAGCAGGTAAGACGCCCCGGCGGCGGAGCCAGGTCGCGGGAAGCTCCGCGGTGGCGGGGGCCGGCCGGCCTATCAGGCGTTGGCGAAGCGCCCTCGTGTGTGTGGCGGTGGGACCCCGCGCTCGTTTTCCT
Organism: Cervus canadensis; assembly: GCF_019320065.1. Lineage (NCBI taxonomy): Eukaryota > Metazoa > Chordata > Mammalia > Artiodactyla > Cervidae > Cervus > Cervus canadensis. The sequence continues at coordinate 67,258,423 of NC_057389.1, forward strand.
GGTGGTCCGGCCGTGTCTCTGTCTTTCTGTTCCCTGGACAGCGCCTGTGCCCCTGAGCCACGGCCCTGGCGGTGAGTGCTTGCCGCCCCTCCCTGTCGCAGCTGGCCCTTGCCCTGTCCCTCACGGGTGACCGCCCGCGCCCCCTTCCGCTGTCTGGGACCGAACCGGCCACGCCTCACCTGGATGTCGTCCCCCGGCCTCCGTCGCCTGTGGCGCCCCCGGGCGGAGGGCCCTCGGTTCAAGAGCGGGGAACGCTGGGACGCCGGGTTGCGCGTGAGGGGCGTGGGGGAGCAGGTACGCGCCCTGAGAGCCTTCTCCCGCGCCGGCTGCGACTCTGGATGTTGGCGGTGGTGGTCGAGAGACCCGCAAGGGCTCCCCTGGTGGCCGGGGAGGCCAGTCGGCGTCCTGGGTGCCGCGCGACCGCCCCTATGCTGGAGGCCTCTGGCGGTGAGACCCCGTGGCGTGCCCGGGCGGCCGACTCGCGATGGCGACTCGTTTTGAACGTCCCAGGGCCCCTCGCGATGGCGCGCGACAGCCCCACCCAACAGCCGCTTCTACGCCGCCGCCACGTCTTCGCGACGCCGGCCTACCTGGCTGCACCCCGTGGGTCCCTTTCTCCGTCAGTCGGTCCGCCGACCCGCAGGGCCGCGCCCGGTGCGGTTCGCATCGCGAGCCGCCGCGGCCCCGCTCCGTTACCCGACGCCGAAGCCTGTCCGCCGACGTCATTTAGTGCTGGGCGAGGAGGAGCGCCATGCCCCGCAGCGCCCTGCTCCGGCCGCTCCCGAGCGCGGGTTGGGTCCCCGCCAGCCGTCGTGGACCGGCCGCGTGCACGCGCCGACCGCCCCCTTGCGGGAGAAAGCGGGAGCGCATCGGCAGGTCCCGACGCGACAGGCGGGTGACCCCCGACCCGCTCCCGGGCCGCCGGGGCAGGGTGCCTGCCACGGGGGACGCCCCCTCGTTCCTCCACGCCGCCGCTGTGATGCTCTGCGCCTCGAGTGGACCAGGCGTGGGTAGGTGCGCCCTCCTCGGTGAGGCTGGTCAGTCGGCCCCCAGTGATCGCCTCCGCCTTCCTCTCTTCGTGGGTTGCTGCCGCCCTGCCGCCCGCCACCCGCGCCCATCTCCCTGTGCTCGCTTGGCCAGCTTCCCTGGTGGCTCAGATGGTAAAAAGTCCGCCTGCAATGCTTGAGACCCAGGTTGGATCCCTGGGTCTGGAAGATCCTCTGGAGAAGGGAATGGCAACCCACTCCAGTATTCTTGCCTGCAGAATCCCGTTGACAGAGGAGCCTGGCAGGCTCCAATCCACGGAGTTGCCAAAGAGTGGGACATGACTGAGCGAATAACACTTCCCTGGTGGCTCAGAGGTTAAAGTGTCTGCCTGCAATGTGGGAGACATGGGTTCAATCCCTGGGTTGGGAAGATCCCCTGGAGAAGGAAATGGCAACCCACTCCAGTATTCTTGCCTGGAAAATTCCATGGACGGAGAAGCCTGGTGGGCTACAGCCCATGGGCTCGCAAAGAGTCGGACATGACTGAGCGACTTCACTTCACTTCATCAACTGTATAGCTGAGCCATGATTTGTTAACATCTGTTTAAATTCATATAAATTCTTTCCAGTTCTCATTATTTCAACAAAATACTTTAATAAACACCTTTGATTATGGTTAAGTGCATGTTGGAGTCATTAGGATAGAATTATAAAACTAGCTTACTTGCTTAAAGATTTCACAAAATTTTCGTTTAGACGGCTTCTGCCAATTTACATCAAATCCTTAAACCTATCTTACTACTGATAGCAGGTATTATTTGATCTATTTGTACAAGCAGAAGCTGGACCAACCTCTATAACCATGTGCCAAGGGAACCTTTCATGCAAAGATGGCCTCAATAAAGGACAGAAATGGTATGGACCTAACAGAAACAGAAGATATTAAGAGAGGTGGCAAGAATACACAGAAGAACTGTACAAAATAGATCTTCACGACCCAGAGAATCACGATGATGTGATTACTCACCTAGAGCTAGACATCCTGGAATAAGTCAAGTGGGCCTTAGGAAGCATCACTATGAACAAAGCTAGTGGAGGTGATGGAATTCCAGTTGAGTTATTTCAAATCCTATAAGCTGATGCTGTGAAAGTGCTGCATTCAATATACCAGCAAATTTGGAAAACTCACCAGAGGCCACAGGACTGGAAAAGGTCAGTTTTCATTCCAATCCCAAAGAAAGGCAATGCCAAAGAATGCTCAAACTACCACACAATTGCACTCATCTCACATGCTAGTAAAGTAATGCTCAAAATTCTCCAAGCCAGGCTTCAGAAATACATGAACCATGAACTTCCAGATGTTCAAGCTGGATTTAGAAAAGGCAGAAGAACCAGAGATCAAATTGCCAGCATCTGCTGGATCATTGAAAAAGCAAGAGAGTCCCAGAAAAACATCTATTTCTGCTTTACTGACTAGGCCAAAGCTTTTGACTGTATGGATCACAATAAACTGTGGAAAATTCTGAAGGAGATAGGAATACCAGACCACCTGACCTGCCTCTTGAGAAGCCTGTATGCAGGTCAGGAAGCAACAGTTAGAACTGGACAGGGAACAACAGACTGGTTCCAAATAGGAAAAGGAGTATGTCAAGGCTGTATATTGTCACCCTGCTTATTTAACTTATATGCAGACTACATCATGAGAATGGGCTGGAGGAAGCACAAGCTGGAATAAAAATTGCTGGGAGAAATATCAATAACCTCAGATATGCAGATGACACCACCCTTATGGCAGAAAGTGAACAACTAAAAAGCCTCTTGATGAAAGTTGAAGAGGAGAGTGAAAAAGTTGGCTTAAAACTCAACATTCAGAAAACAAAGATCATGGCATCAGGTCCCATCACTTCATGGGAAATAGATGGGGAAACAGTGGGAACAGTGGCTGACTTTATTTTGGGGGGCTCCAAAATCAGTGCAGATGGTGATTGCAGCCATGAAATTAAAAGACGCTTACTCCTTTGAAGGAAAGTTATGACCAACCTAGATAGCATATTAAAAAGCAGAGACATTTTTCTTTGTCAACAAAGGTCTGTCTAGTCAAGGCTGTGGTTTTTCCAGTAGTCTTGTATGGATATGAGAGTTGGACTATAAAGAAAGCTGAGCGCTGAAGAATTGGTGCTTTTGGACTGTGGTGTTAGAGAAGACTCTTGAGAGTCCCTTGGACTGCAAGGAGATCCAACCAGTCCATCCTAAAGGAGATCAGTCCTGGGTGTTCATTGGAAGGACTGATGTTGAAGCTGAAACTCCAATACTTTGGCCACCTGATGCGAAGAGCTGACTCATTTGCTATACCCTGATGCTGGGAAGGATTGAGGGTAGGAGGAGATGAGGACGACAGAGGATAAGATGGTTGGATGACATCACTGACTCAATGTACATGAGTTTGGGTAAACTCCAGCAGTTGGTGATGAACAGGGAGGCCTGGCGTGCTGCAGTTCATGGGGTCGCAAAGAGTTGGACACGACTGAGCGCCTGAACTGAACTGAACTGAATGTTAGAAGTAAATGCCTATTTATATTATGACAGAGCTAATGGAGAGAATTTTTGCAAAAGTTTGCTTCATTATAATAAAATCAACAAAACAAAGTTATAGCACAATTCTCTTGTAAAACTGAAGTTTTCTCCTGTAAACTTGATTCAATTATTTGCTTTTTTCCTTCCTTTATAGAGTTTCAAAGGGAGAGTGGGGAATATATAATTAGTATCTCAGATTCATAAATAGCTTAAATTATCCATGAGAAGCAGAAACTATTGGTTATTTTGGGGTCACAATAATTCTTGTAGTTGTTTTTTTCTTTTATGAATTTATTTATTGTAATGAAGTATACATAAAATATTTTTTTTCTTGCCTATTTGCTCTGGGTGGAGTTCTAGTGCTGTGTTTAATAAGAAGGAGGGGGTGAAAGTGGGCACCCTTGTCTTCTTCCTAATCATAGAAGAAAAGGTGTCAGGTTTTCATCATTGAGTATGATGTTAGCTGTGGGTTTGCTATATATGGGCTTTATTATGTTCACATATGTTCCCTCTATACCCAGTTTATTGAGAGTTTTTATCATGAAAAACTGTATTTTCTCAAATGTTTTTCCTGTATCTATAGAGATGATCATACAATTTTACTCTTACTTCTATTAATGCAGTGCAATATGTTTATTGGTTTGCATATGCTGCTTGGAATCCCAGGATAAATCTCACTTGGTCATGGTGTATGACCCTTTAATGTGCTGATGAGTTAGGTTTACTAGTATTTTGTTGAAGATTTTTGCATCTATGTTCATCCAAGTTCATACAGTTTTATTTTCTTGTAGTGTCTTTGGCCGTGGTGTGAAGATAATTCTGGCCCCATAAAATTAGTTTGCAAGTATTCCATAATCAGTTTTTTTAGAAGAGTTTTAGAAGGGTTGGCATTAATTCTTAAAGTGTTTGGTACACTTCACCAATGAAACCAATGGTATAAGGCTTTTCTTTGTTGGAAGGCTTTTTATTACTGCTTTAATCTCCCTACTTGTTATTAATCTGTTCACATTTTCTATTTCTTCACTATTCACTTTACTAGATTATGTGTTTGGAGAAACTGTTTCATCTAGGTTAACGTTCAAAGAAATATGCTTAATATATGAAAAATATGCCTATTTGGATGGGACAAATAGTTTCTTTAGGGCCGCCTGCATGTCTGTGTTTCTCAGACAGTAAACAACAGGATTAAGACTAGGTGTTAGAATGGAGTAAAACACAGACACTAGCTGTCCTTGAAGGGGGAAGTAACGAGAAGTAGGTCTCAGGTAAGCAATGCTCCCAGTGACATAAAATAGAATGATGGTAGTAAGATGAGAGGAGCAGGTGGAAAAGGCCTTCCAACGGCTACCAGCAGAGTGGGTCCGAGCGATGGTGGCAATGATGAGAACATAGGAGATGATGGTGAGGGCAAAGGCACCAAGAATAGTACACCCACCCACCACGAATCCAACTTCCTCGTTGGTGTGGGAGTCACTGCAGGAGAGTCTCATGATAGGGGAGCTGTCACAGAAAAAGTGGTCAATGACATTAGGCCCACAGAACTGGAGGGAGAAGGTGTTGATGGTGTGAAAGATGGCATAGAGAGCTCCGCTGAACCAGGCCACCATAACAAGCTCTGTACACAGCTTTCTGCTCATAATGACACCATAAAGGAGAGGCTTGTAGATGGCCAAACAACGGTCATATGCCATAGAGGTGAGCAGGAAGCACTCAGAAGCACATAGCGTTACAAATAAGAAGAGCTGAGCCACACATTCCCAAAAGGAGATGACTTCTGAACCCATGAGTGAATTAATCAGTGCCTTGGGGATGATGACTGTGGTGTAGCACATGTCCAAGAAAGAGAGATTCTTCAGGAAGAGATACATGGGGATGTGGAGGCGGCTGTCTCGGCTCACAGCTGCAATGATGGAGCTGTTTCCCAGGAGGGCAAAGAGATAGATGAAAAGGAAAAAGATGGTGCTAATGAGCCTCAGTTCAGGCACGTCTGAGAAGCCCTTTAGAATAAATTCAGTTACAGTTGTCTCATTTGTCATTTCCTTCCCAAATCATGAAAAGCAATAGAGAATATTCAAGATGGATATGGTCTTAGTGATAGTTAGTGCAAAACACACGCTCACAGATTTGTCCATAAAGATGGTAAAAAGTAAATCTGGTTCTCTGCATAGTTCATGGATCCCACTAACTTTTCTTTTTCTTTTTTCTTTTGCTCTTTCTCTGTTAAGTCTGAGCAATAACAGATTATAAATGAACAAATAAGCATATTTTTCCAGATACTATGGTTATATACGTGCATAATAACAAGTTGTGAAAACTAATGCAAAAGGTGAAATAATCATATTCATTCAGTAATTATCCACTCAACAAGTACTATTAATAAACGTGCTGCACTAGGTACAGTGCAGTTTGTGAGTTTTTGGCAGGGGTGGGGGGCACTGAAATGGCTGTAACAGAACCACTCACAGAGGTTGAGCAGGTACTATAAATATCTTAGCAGGTCAAGAGCTGGTAGTGATGGAATTGCTACGGGTTTCCATATGAGATTTCAGTTACTGTGATGTCAAATTTTCACAGCTTTTAGTAGAAATAAACTTGAGTTTAGCATAACATTTACTAATGTTCCAAATAGCACTGTGGCCTGGATTTAACCTAGTGGTCTCTGCTAAACAGGACTGTGTCCTGTTTCTGAGTCTTCTCTTCCAGTAGAAATCTTGCTAGCCTATGATCTTTAAAGTCACAATTTTAAGTCATGTTGCAGGAAAAGCATGTGGGACAGGGCCCTGAAATATTGGCACACGACTGGCCTTGTTTTAGGACCTACCGGAACTGAAGATTGACTTTGTCTGTGATACTTGAGAGTCTGATGGTACATCACTCTCACTGCACCTGGAAGGTGTCATCAATATCTTCACAGGACCTAATATTTTAAGTAAGAACAGGAAAGTGAGTATGGAGCAAAAAGCTTTGACTTGAGGAAGAGACAACCTGTTTGCCTCCGTGGTTCAAATAAAAGGAAAGAGTTACTCTAAGAAACGATCCCCCCAAACGTTTGTATTTAACCAATAGCAGTGCTATAAAAACAATCTATTGGACCCATTAAAATCTGACTTTTTAAACATCAATTTAAATTTTCTTTTGAGTAAATCTGTCACCTCTACAACTTTTATTGTTCATAATATAATTTTTGTGTCATTAGAGTAAATGAATTTTTAATATATCACTTAGTATAAAAGATTTTTAGGACCTAAAAAAATCTCTAATAGATATGCAATAAGTGTGGTTATCTCTGGGAATGAGAAAAAAATTTTTTTCAAAAGTTAGAATGAATACACATTGGTGTTAATATTATAATCTTTGTTGTTGTCATTGTTGTTTGGGTGCTAAGTAGTTTCCAACTCTTTGTGACCCCATGGATTGCAGCCCACCAGGCTCCTCTGTCCATGGGATTTCCCAGGCAAGAATACTGGACTGGGTTGCCATCTCCTTCTCCAGGGGATTTTCTAGACCTAGGGATCAAACCTGTGTCTACTACTTGGCAGACGGATTCTGCACCACTCAGCCACCTGGAAAGGCCATTATAATCTTACTTTTTAAATAATAAAATATTTTAAAAGTTATTTCAAGAACCAATTTAAGAATTTTGCTTTTCTAATATTTTTATTTCGATATAAAGACATGAAGGAGAAAAAGAATAAATTTTGGAGAATGTCAGTGGACTTTCCTCTGGGTATTTTTGTATCCAAATTTCCCCTTCTTATAAAAACAGAAGTCATATTGCATTAGAGCCCACCACAATGACCTCGTTTTAACTCAATTGTCTCTAAAGATCCAGTCTCCAAACTAAGTCACAATTGGAGTACTGGAGTTAGGATTTCAACATATGAATTTTGGAGGGGATACAATTCAACTTATAATGGTTAATAAGAAACAAAGCATACTACAACTTATCCTTGTGGAAGAAAGATTGGGATGTCTAAGGACTGCTCATCTGGTCCAAGACAAGAAGTATAGGAAGGGTTCCTTGATCTCCATGAAAGTGACAGTGTCTTTCAAAGAGAGAGAAAACTGACTTATTCAGATTAGCTGTTATCTGCCCTCCAGCATGATCCAAGCCACCTCTGCTATAAGAGTTGCTAGAGTAAGCGTGTTGTTTTTTTCCTGATTTGGGCTTCCATGGTGGCTCAGAAGGTAAAAGAATCTACCTGCAATGCAGGAGACTCAGGTTCACTACCTGGCTTGGAAAGATCCCCTAGAAAAGGGAATGGCTACCCACTCCAGTATTGTTGCCTGGACAGAGGAGCCTGACAGGCTACAGTCCATGGATTTGCATAGAGTTGGACATGACTGAGCAACTAACACTTTCACTTTTTTTCTTTTCCTGATTTACTCTAATATCCACTTAGTGAGAGTGATTGAAATAATGTACTTTGGATGTCTTAGGAGTGTGGCCTTAGGGTGGCTGGTTTCAGCACAGCTAATAATATTCACATTACTTAAACACTAAGCATAGTTTTCTCAACATCTAAGAAAATTATGCCTATGTCCTAAGTTTGTCTTGAGAGTCAGTGAAGTTGTGTAATCAAGCTCAATGTTTCCTCATTTTCCTAATGAAGGAGTTTGGGCACAATGACATTGAGATTCCATTTTGACCTGATAGTCTCAGATTCTAAATGAGTTAGAATCAAGCAGAATGTCCAGGAGAAGCCACAGGAAAAGAGAAAACTTGCCTCTGGCACTTCTGCTTGCTTCCACTGTGCTCTCTGCTGGAACTGACTCCTTCCTTCACTAGGACCTCTGCCTGACTCATCACTCCTTCCCATCACTTCTTATCCAGATGATAGAAATCTGGTGTCAGTCACTTGCATCACAGTATAATTAAGCTGTTTTCTTGGCCAGTGATGTCTGGATTTAAAACTAAGTATTTTCATATCATTGAAATATGCTTACTTCTATTCTAGCCATTTTCAGGCACTAATGCATTGATTTAAATTATGGTTCATCAAATAAGATGAACTTGTTCTTGATAGGCCAGGGGGCCTTATTAACTTGGTGAATCCTTGTGTTTGCATAACGCTGGAATGAGTGTTTCATTATATGCAAGACAGTGGGTTTCCCTGATGGCTCTGTAGAAAATCTGCCAATGCAGGAGACTCTGGTTCTATCCCTGGGCCAGGAAGATCCCCTGGAATAGGAAATGGCAACACACTCCAGTATTCTTGCTTGGAAAATTCCATGGACTGAGGAGCTTTGTGGGCTATAGACCATGTAGTCACAAAAGAGTCAGAGATGACTGAGTGACTGAGCACATAGCACGTGGGAGAGTACCAATACCGGTATATGCAAACTAGCAGACAGCACGATTATTACCAGGCTCTAATATGCCCTGTGGAATCAGACCAATACAGAAAAATTGAAAGTCAATTATTTCTCAAAATTCTGAGTGTACCTGGTTTACTTTGATCTTGATGGCTGTTGAATCCAAAGAAATAAGCTGATGAGCTTTGCAAACCATATGAAGAATCACTAAAGAATCTAATGCACACTGGTAATAGAACTAATAGTTGTTCTGTCCTTATAGTAGACTGATTTTAGACCAGTTTCATCACCTTTCTGTAAATTTCTTCACATATCAGGCAGAAATAGTGTATATACCTTGCCCCTGTTGTTCATTATAAGTAGCTCAATTAGGTAATGTGTATATCCATAATATTACTATTTCTCTTGAATTACCAATACAAAAGCAGGTAAGACTGATTATAGAAAAGGTAATAAAAACAAAGAGCCATGTATTCTGACCAAAAAGAAGAATTTATAATTGTGTATAAAATGTATCTTTTCACTGACTAATTTCTGCAAACTTACTATGTTCCTGTTCTTTGACAGGAACTATGTTTGGCACTTAGCATGATCATTCTCACTGCTAATCCATTCCTTCCTATTTATTTTCTTCATAGCATCTGTTTTTATGCTGCAATTTGCTTATTGTGAATAAAGTATTATTCCTGAGGTCAAATATGAGCAAGAGATAGTCTGCAGGACCATAGTGTCTTTTTAATTTTTTTTTAGGAACAAAAATATTCAATATTTCAAACATTTAGGAAACATCATTGGAGCATAAAAATAAATATATTATTATTTCTGCCTTTCAAGTGCCCATAATGTTTTACAAAGGTATATAAAATTATTGAATAAAATATATCCAATGATTAATACCCAATATTATGTCATAATCTGTATATATACTGTGTGTTTTTTAAAGGTATGGATAAAGTAATTATATATTATACTATTATATATAATATATTGTTACATAATATTACATATTATCATATAGTATTATATATTACATCATCTCTGTAATTGTTATGTATTATCAGATATTATGTATTATGTAATATATAATGTTATATTTTATGTTATTGTATACTGTATTATATATTATTATTTTATATATGCCTTTGAAAAACATTGTGAGGCTTGAAAATCAGTAGTCACTAACACACACCTCTATATTTATCTATATAGTGGATGTAGTTGTCAGATACAGGTCCCACAGAAATTTAGATACCAAAGAAAACATTTTAAGCTGAGTTGTTGATGAAGTAAATTTTTTAATTGCCTTATGAAGAATCGAAGCATTTTGAATGAATGAAAGCATCCAGATTCCAGGTGGAGGAAGGATGCAGGGTTATGGAAATGGAATTGTAAATAACACACATGTGTGAAGTTAGCATTTGTATAATCTGTGGATGAATAAAAGTATTAAAGGAGATCCAAGTTACCATGACTTGTTAAAATTGCATAAAGAACATTTTGATTACATAATTCCAGGTTTCTACTATGTAAGTATCTATAGAAGCAACTTCAATGTTTCAACTAAAGAAGAATATTCAAACAATATTTTTTATTATGAAGATTTCCTGTTAGACTTAAAAAAGAATAATACATTTAAGAGAAGAGTAGTTACTTTGTTTAGGGGCATAATTGTGTCTTTAATAATGATTTGGAAAACTAACTGTACTGATTTAAAAAGAGGGAAAAAATGGCTTTCCAATCGGTTTTTGCCTTGAATGTTCTTTTGGTAATTAACCAATTTAATTTGATCAAAAGTAAACTTGAATTAGTTCACCAATTCAAAGCATTAATTTGTGTGTGTTTTTTTTTTCCTGAAGACAAAGCATTCTTTGACAAAATATTATGCTAGTCAAATTCTCAAAGATATGAGTCGCACAATAATAGTATATGCTTGACAGGTTTGTATGGAAGAGTTGGATAAAATCACACCTTGGGAAGTGCTTGACCAATATTTGGAATAAAGATGGAGTTGAATCAGTGAGTTTTTGCTTTATAAATGTAGATTCAGTCCACTTTAGGGGAATACATTTCAGAATAACATTGCAAAATAAAAAATCATACTTTTCTACTCACTAAACTAAATCAATGATCATCTGCCCTTCCCCTTCCAGAATGGTCCTAATGTAACTTCCACAAAAGTTGGTTTCTTGGTGTGCTTATTTCTAGATTTAATAAAATATTTATCCAGTTACTGAAAGAAGTACATCTGTATTTTGAGATCTTTAGAAGAGATATCTAACAAAACTAAAGAGCTGAGTCATGTCTGGCTCTTTGTGGCCTCTGGACTGTCGCCCTCCAAGCTCCTCTGTCCATGGAATTTTCCAGACAAGAATGTTGAAGTGGGTTGTCATTTCCTACCCCAGGGGATCTTCCCGACCCAAGGATCAAACTCATGTTTCTTGCTTCTCCTGCATTGTCATGCAGGTTCTTTACCATTAGCACCACCTGGGAAGCCCAAAGATTTTCTGCTTTTATTAGTTGCTACATTAGCTTAACTTCTGACATGCTGCTGCTGCTGCTAAGTCGCTTCAGTCGTGTCTGACTCTGTGCGTAGACGGCAGCCCACCAGGCTCCCCCATCCCTGGGATCCTCCAGACAAGAACACTGGAGTGGGTTGCCATTTCCTTCTCCAATGCATGAAAGTGAAAAGTGAAAGGGAAGTCGCTCAATCATATCCAACTCTTAGTGACCCCATGGACTGCAGCCTACCAGGCTCCTCCGTCCATGGGATTTTCCAGGAAAGAGTACTGGAGTGGGGTGCCATTGCCTTCTCCGAACTTCTGACATACTGTCCACCAATTCTCAACTCCAATTATCTGTAGTTTTAGTCTTATTTCAAACTCCACTTTGTGTTACTCACACTTATTCTATATTTTTTATACAGATTCTAATTTAATCTATTTTTTTTAATATTTTACCTATCTTTTTAACTTTAGATATTACCATTAATACATTCACTTATGAAAATAAAAATATCATTATTTTCCATATTTACTTCGTTAAAAAATCCTAAACATCTATTTAGTTTAGTATTTGTCTTTTAGTATCTTTGTTTTCTTCTCCACCCTCCATATACACAACATATACCAAGACCAGTAAAATCAGTTTGGTTAAGCAATTTATAGAATTATTTTGAAAAAACTAATAAAATGGATGACTGACTAAGAAATAGTATCATATAAACAGTACATGAATGAATTCTACATGTTTTTCAATGCATTACCTCATGTGTTCATCACAACAACCTGTAAAGACGTATTATTAAACTTGGTTTCTGGGACTTCTCAGGTGGTCCAGTGGTTAAGATTTTGCCTTCCAATGCAGAATGTACAAGTTCAATCCCTGATCAGGGAGCGGAGATTCCACATGCCTCATGGCCAAAAACCCAAAACATAAAACAAAAACAATATTGTAACATATTCAATAAAGACTCTTAAAGAATATAGTTTAAAAAATTAAAAATAAGCTTGATTTCATAGATAAGTAAGTTTAAAGTGTCTTCCTCACAAAATGTCAACAATCTCTCCAAAGACGGTCTACCAAGTCTTAAAGATACAAGTTTATACATTAAAATGAATAAAGGTGTACTTCCTGAATGGTTCATTCTAATGGTTAATCATTGCATTGATTTATCATGTAGATAGAGAAAGAAATCATGAGAATAAAATAATCAGAGATGAGACAACAACAACAGAAACAAAACAGAAATCTGTACTAAGACAAAGATGGTGATATGGATCAGATAAAAATAATTTCTAGGGATGAAAGTTAATTATGAACAAGAGTTGGAGGCATAAGGCAGAGTAGGAGCAAAGACCTCTATATGAAAGCTATAAGAAACCAGTCTCACAATCAACTCACTCAGACTCCTCAAGCTGGTAGACCATGACCTTAGATGAACGCACAAGGCTTCTTTCCAATCAGCTGTTGGATGCTGTAGGAAAAATTCCGAAAATTTTCTTTCTCATCTGATATCAATGTGAATAAATCAATTACCCATCTCTTTCGTATCAGGATCTTTTATTATTTAAACCCTGCTACTAAAATCAGTAGAAGACCAAAACTCTGCAATTCCAGAGTGTGGACTACAGTTTATTCCCTAGACCTTAGGCTAGCCAGAGTGGATAGCTTAGATTTCCCTGGGGCTAAATTACTGGCAACATTTCCAGCAACTCAAAAAATTAAGCAACTCATACTATCCAGGAATTAGTCATTCAGCCTGTATGCATAAAAAGCCATGTTAAGTGCCCATTTATTTTTAGAAAAGACATCAAACTTGTTAACAGAAAATTTAAAATTAGACTGCCAGTATGTTTAGAACTATTAAAACTTGTTTGACCACTAAAATGTATTTTGTGGGGCTATGTTCCATGAATGCATATTGTAAAACCCATGGTTTGTCTGATGTGTGCCTAAGTAAAGAATTGATCTAGCTCATAATATATTCACACTTGAAGAACAATTTGAACATAGCATATATATCATGTCTATGACATAGGCTCTATAAATTTACTTTCTGTTGTTCCATAATTATCACTTAGGGCAAAGTGAAATAAACTTGTTTAAACATACACAAAGTAATTGAAAATTTCATTTTAACAGTCTATTTAAGTAAAAAAAAAAGGTGTCTAACATAATGGAAGTATATTATTTTTAATTACTCTAAATTTTTAAATACACAGATATTTAATTACATACACACTGAAACGGTAACACATCTCTAGGGAAGTAAAGATTTTTCTCTTTATTATTAAAATATGATGAAGAGGGACTTCTCTGATGGTCCAGTGGTTAAATGCAGCAGACTTGGGTTCAAACCCTAGTCAGGGAACTAAGATCCCACATGCCACAGAGAAACTAAGCCCATGAGCCACAACGAGAGAGCACACATGCTGCAACCACTGAGCCCACATCCCAGCAGAGGGTCTGCGTGCCTCAGTGAAGGACCCCACATGCTCAATTAAGACCCATCACAGCCAAATAAATAGGATGGTCAGTTGCTATTAAAAAAAAAAAAAAAAAGAATGCTCTAAGGCCAAACAAATAATAAAATATGATGAAGGCACATAATAGAATTTTTTAAAATAACATGTGTGATGTAAAGTTGCCCCTGACCATGCTCAAAGCACACTTTGTCTATTATGTTTTCTTAGTTATTACATTTACCTGATTTAAATGCCAGTCAATTTTAGGCAAAGTGTGGGCACATGGCTCTAGTTTATTTCCAAAGAATAAGTAGTCACCCCAGAAACATTAATTGAATAGTCCTCTGTATTACTTTATATTACTTTAATTGTGTTGTTGCCTGTGCTACACAAAACTTTTGTGTACAGTCATCAAAACAGTATGGTTCTGGCACAAAAACAAATATAGATCAAAGGAATAGATAGAAAGCCCAGAGATAAACCCATATACCTATGGTCACCTAATCTATGACAAAGGAGGCAAGGATATACAATGGAGAAAAGACAGTCTCTTCAATAAGTGATGCTGGAAAAATTGAAGAGCTCCATGTAAAATAATGAAATTAGAACACTTTCTATCACCATACACAAAAATAAACTCAAAATGCATTAAACACCTAAACATAAGGCTCACACTATAAAACTCTGAGGAAAACATAGGCAGAGCACTCTTTGACTTAAATCACAGCAAGATATTTTAGGATCCACTGCCTAGACTGGCAAAAAATAAAAACAGTTAAAAGTGAAAGTGAAAGTTAACTCAGTCGTGTCCAATTCTTGCATCCCCATGGACTGTACCCCCACCAGGCTTCTCTGTCAATGGGATTTCCCAGGCAAGAATACTGCAGTGGGTAGCTATTCCCTTCTCCAGGGGATCTTTCTGACTCAGGGATAAAACCCAGGTCTCCTGCACTCCAGGCCAATTCATTACCATCTGAACCACCAGGGAAGTCCCAGGGTCATAAAAACAAAGATAAATGGGGCCTAATTAAACTTAAAAGCTTTGCACAGCAAAGTAAACCATTAAAGAAAGTGAAAGTGAAGTCGTCAGTTGTGTCCTACTCTTTGTGACCCCATGGACTGTAGCCTACCAGGCTTCTCCATCCACGGGATTTTCCAGGCAAGAATACTCGAGTGGGTTGCCATTTCCCTCTCCAAGGGATTTTCCCAACCCAGGGATCGAACCCATATCTCCAGCATTGCAGGCAGACACTTTAACCTCTGAACCACCAGGGAAGTCAAAGTAAACCATAAACAACAAAATGAAAAAACAACCCTCAAAATGGAAGAAAGTAATTGCAAACAGAGTAACTGATAAGGGAATAATCTCCAAAATAAACAAATAGATCATGCAATTCAGGATACAAAACAAACAGCCCAATAAAAAAATGGATAGAAAATCTAAATAGACTTATCTCCAAAAAGGACATGCAAATGACTAAAAAGGACATGAAAATATGCTCAACATCACTAATCATTAGAGAAATATAAATCAAAACTATAAGGATGTATCACTTCATACCAGCCAGAATGACCATTATCAAAATATCTACAAACAGTAAATTCTGGAGAGGGTGTGAAGAAAAGGGAACCCTCCTACACTGTTGGAGGAATGTAAGTAGGTAGAAACACTGTGGAGAACAATATGGAAGTTTCTTAAAAATCTAAAATATAGCTATCATATGATCCCACAATCCCACTCCTAGGCATATATTTGGAGAGAACCATAATTTGGAAAGCTGCATGCACCCTGATGTTCACTGCAGCACTATTTACACTAGCAAGGACATGGAATCAATCTAAATGTCCATCAATAGAAGGATGGATATAGAAGATGTGGAATGTATATACAATGGAATATTACTCAGTCATTAAAAAGAATGAAATAATGCCATTTGTGGTAACACTTAGAGATTGTCCTGCTGAGTGAAGTAAGTCAGACAGAAAATGACAAATATCATATGCTATCACATACATGTGTAATTTTAAAAAGGGGGAGGGGAGTAACAAATGAACTTATCCACAAAAAAAGACAGTACATGTAGAAAACAAAACTTATGGTTACCAGAAGGTAAGAGGGGACTGATAAACTGGGGATTGGTATTGACATATACACACATATATACAGTACTATATTTTAAATAGATAACTAATAAGAACCTAGTGTATAGCACAGGAAGCTCCAATCAGTGCTAATGGCCTATATGGGAATAGAATCCAAAAATAGAGTGGTATGTATGTGTATAACTCTTACTTTGCTGTACACTTGAAACTAACACATCATTGTAAATCAGCGATACTCCAATAAAATTAAAATTAAATAAAATTTTCTGCTAAAAAATAGCTTAAGTTAAGCATTTTGTATATTTTTCTTATTAAATTTTTTTAAATTACTCTAAATTTATAGGTTTCTGAACATGGAAACAAGTATTAATGGCTTTTTTAATTTAGATTGATCAAAAAATCCATAAAGAGGGAGAGATTTCCCAATATAGGCTATTATTTCTATTTCATCAGTTACAAATCAATAAAATATTTAAATCATATGCCTGAAGTTGGAAATATTCTGTTCAGAGATGTTGGCAAACTAATTTGGTTGTTCTTAATTATGTTCTGTAGTATGCTAAGATTAAATTTTGTTTGGATGATATTTATAAGATAGTCAAATATTTTATAATTTTAAAACCCAATTAGTGAAAATAATGTCAAAATGTGGCTTATTTTTTAAATCACAGAAAGCAAGCTATTTATACCACATGCTAATTATCTGATTAAAAAGGTAAATTCTCAACCTTAAAACGTGATTTTTCAAATTTGTGGTCATATTATCTGTCTAAATATAATTAAATATTTAAGTTATCCCTGAGCTAGGACACTTATGATCATAGCTATGCCTTTTTGTTTCCTTTCTTCTCTAGGCAAAGTTGATGTAATAAAAAAGTACTGTCAATATATAACTTCCTTTTTAACTTAATTTTCTAAAGACAAGTATTCTGTGACATTGGTTTAATCAAATCCAGAAACTTTCTTATTTTCATTAGTTTGGAAGCATAGTCACAATCATAGTATTGAAAATCTTCTTTATAAATGTCTGTTCATTAACCAGAATGAAAATGCATTATTAATTCAAATCCTTTCATTTTCTTGCAACACACAATATTTGTGTGAATTTTGATCCTCCACCTCTTATCCAAGGAACATTTTCAGTCTTTGCCATGTTCAACAGATAACACCAACTTTAACTTCAATAAGAAATAAAGTGAAATACTACTCTGTAACTTGAATTTTCCATGGTAAAGAAAATGTTTATTGAAGCTGCTTCTTATTTATACCACACATAATCAAGAGTTGTTTACTCTGCACATAGTTACTTTTGACTTATCTGCCAGCATTCAGTTTTATAATAATTTTTTCCATATTTAAGTTACTGATATTGTGCAAAGTTCCACATTATCTTTTTATATCTTTTTATATCTAGTTGAAAATAGCTTATATTTATATTTCTGAAATCTAGTTTTGATGATATGTCTTTTTGGTCATGTCCAACTCTTTGCCACCCTGTGGTCTGTAACCTGCCAGGCTCCTCTGTCCATGGGATTCTCCAAGCAAATAATACTGGAGTGGGTTGCCATGCCTTCCACCAGGAGATCTTCCTGACCCAGGGATGGAACCTGCACCTCTTACCTGCATCTCCTGCATTGGCAGGCGGGTTCTTTACCACTATCACCACTTGGAAAGCCTCAAATCTAGTTTTAGAAGTTTCATATTAATAGAAACTTCCATTTCTAATGGGTAGCTTACCCATTTTTGCTATAAGGAATGATTTATTCTCCACATAAAATGATAAGAGTTATAAATTTCAATGTAGAATAGTATTGCACATCATTGATGCCTGTTTTGAAAAAGAAAAAATATTGATTTGTCAGAAATTTTACTGCTTTGTTGAAAATGACACAACTGAAAAGCTTTGATAACCCATTGCCCTCTTTATGAGACAATATACTAGGAACAATGAATTAATTATCAATCAAATATAATATGTTTTCTGCTACTTATCATTATACTTTCATATTTGCACTGTTCTCTTCCAACTAGTATAGCACAAACACACATACACACACTTAAACACACATATATTTACAGAATTACTACTGTAGCCTATACAAAATCATATTTTGTTTATGGAGTGGGATCCGTATAATGCAAAAAAGAAAAAAATTATACCAAAAGTGACCCAACTTTTCATAACTGTAATGTTTTCTTGAAGTACTAAGATTCATTGGGTAATCTTTGACAGAGACTTCTTTATTACTTTAACTATAAAAGTTGTTTTAAAAATATAAATTTTATTTGAAAGTGGTCTTAGAAAAGTCTATCAAAATTTCTTAACTTTCAGTGAACAGTTGGTAAATACTTAATGGTTTTCTTTTTCTTTTTTGAATCCTTGGGGATAAGTGTCAGAAGTAAAGTACAGACTTCGTGCTGAGGTCACAATGTATACCCATGCACAATTCTGTTTCCCGTGGTTCAAGCTCTCAACAGATAAAGATATATACATTATGCTATTTACACATAAAAGGAGATTCCTTATATAGATAAAACAAGTGAACAATAATTTAATTTGTATAAAACTGAGAACAGTGTTTTGGCTGAGTAGAAACTGAGTAACTACATGACTTGTGATCACTTCCTTGCACATCATGTCTGTAGAGAGCACAGTTTTCCTGTGAGAAGTTTCTTCAGAGCATCTTTCACATCCTTGTTTCTTAAAGTGTAAATTATAGGATTTAAGGTGGGGGTCACCATGGTATAGAAAAGAGAGATGAACTTGCCTTGGTCCTGAGCATAACTGTTGCTTGGTTGCAGGTACATGTAAATTATGGTGCCATAGAAAATGATCACCACTGTAAGGTGGGAAGAGCAGGTGCTGAAGGCTTTGTGCCTTGCCTCCACTGACTTGAGCCTCAGCACTGCTCGAGTTATGAAGCCATAGGAGATAAGGATGAGTGCTGGGGGGATTAGGAGAAACAGGATACTAACAACAAAAAGCACCAACTCATTGATGGTGGTATCCACACAAGCCAACTTAAGGAGAGCTGGTACCTCACAAATAAAATGATCCAGCCTGTGGTTGCCACAAAAGGGCAACTGCAAAGTAAAGGTTGCGTGAATCAAGGAATTGGCCAAACCACTGAGCCAGGAGATAAATGCCAGCTGCTGGCATAGCCGTGGGTTCATGATGACCACATAGTGAAGAGGTTTGCAAACAGCAACATAGCGATCCAAGGCCATCACAACCAGGAGGATACACTCAGTTGAGCCCAGTGCTAGAGAAATATAGAGTTGTACCACACAACCACCATAAGTGATGGTTTTCTCTGGTCCTCGCAGGTTAACTAGGGTCTGAGGTGCAAGGCTAGTGGTGAAGCAGATGTCCAGAAGGGAGAGGTTGCTGAGGAAGAAGTACATAGGAGTATGAAGAGGAGGATCCAGGTATGATATGATGATAATGGTGATATTTCCCACAAGGGTCAGGAGGTAGAACAAAAGGACAAATACAAAGAGCACAGCCTCTAGGCGAGGGTGGTCTGAGAATCCTAGAAGGACAAAACCAATCAGAGAACTATCATTGGCTTTTTCCATCCTCTAGAGGGAACTGCATCTGCTAAAAGAGGAATAAAAACAGATTCATTTGACTTCTTCTTTTCCTATCTGGATTCCTTTTACTTCTTTTTCTGCTCTGATTGCTGTGGCCAAAACTTCCAAAACTATGTTGAATAGTAGTGGTGAAACAGCTCATCCCAGAATCACAGAATGTATGAGCTGAAAGCACTGACTTGTCCAACCTGTTAATTTTTCATCCTCAATGTGTTACTGGGCATCCCTAGTGGCTCAGTGGTAAAGAATCCGTCTACAGTGCAGGAGACACAGGAGACCTGGATTGGATCCCTGGATTGGGAAGATCCCATGGAGAAGGATATGGCAACCCACTCCAGTGTTCTTGCCAGGAAAATCCTATGGACAGAGAAGATCCTATGGTGTTGCAAAGAGTTGGACAGGACTGAAGCAACTGAGTAATGTTTTACTGACTCGGAACATTAATCAATGTTACTTCATTCCAGTCCAGTGACTCTTCTTTAAAAATCATAAATGCTTTCAGCTTTGGGGTTATCTGGAAACTGATTATTAAATTCATTCAAAGTGGATATTTGTATGCATGTCAAGAAATGTGTAATGATCTACTTACTTCTGAAATCAAGTGTCTCTCAAAATAAAGTGAACAGCATATCATGGTTTTTAACTGTTGACAAAATCTGCATGCAAAATGTGATATTCAGGTTTTATCATAGGCACAAATGGAGATGGCACTCTTAAACTCTCGTCTCTAGTCACTGCCTAAACAGAGAAAGGTGAGATAGTCTTGGGTTTAATTGTATATCTAAAGAGACAAAGGAAAATTGAATAGTTAAGTGATAAACAATTCAAATTTTAAAATAAATTTAAAAGTATGATCTAAGTAAATAATTTTCAAATAGATTTTGCAAAATGATACTTGAAAAAATATCATTTTGAAATATGAAGTCTAGGAGTCTTTATGTATAACTAACTAAAATAATATGTTTAAAGATAGGTAATACTAGGATGGGAAGGGATATAAGATCAATTTTTGACATGTGAGAAAGCATCGGAAATAACTAGGAGGGGATGAAAAAGGTTGAGGAGCCAAATTATATAATATAAATCAAATTATATATGTTCATTCAATGACTGAAGTGCCAAAAATAAAATGTATTTTTTAGTTATATTTTAAAACAACATTATATAAACAAGCTGGCTAAAATTTCCTAATATTCAATGCAGAAAATATCATACTCAAGAGATATACATTATTAATGAAGAGCTAAATATATTAGCTCTATAAATGTAATTTGTTTGAAAGAGTCAGATAAACCTTGAAAAACTCCTTAACTTTCAACATGATAAAATCATAAAACAGATTAAAAGCAAAAATGAAAAGAGTTTATGTGAAAGGTGAAGAAATTTCAAGATCACTTGGTAAACACAAGTAGAACATGTGTGGATAATTCAGTTGCCTTTATAAGAAGCAAAAAAGTGAATGTTAAAGTTTTGCCTAGAAAAAAAGTATTTGAAGCCAAATTGTAGAAATTTCTGAGCAAGGTAGTTATTAACTTCATTGTGCAAACAATGAAATGTCTTTGGGGGCTTAAGAGCACACAGGAGAATGATATTATCTATTTCTGTTTTGGAAATATTGGCCTGGTAATGATTTATAGATGGATGTGGAAAAATTATTTAAGGGAGTTCAGTGAGGAACATTTTGATAGTTCTTATCATATAAACTAGTGGCCTTGTAATGCAAATGGACTGAAAACTCTTGGAAATGACAACAGTTCAATAAAGATTGACAGCGGTTTAATAAAAATTATTTGGAGGAAAATTAATTGAATGAAAATGTCAAAATTAATTGAATAGTAATTTTTGTTATGGAAAGGGGGATAAGAGAAGGATTATAAGATGATTCTATGATAATTTGCTTTCAGAATGAGAAAACTGAAGAAGTGTAAAATGACAGACTGTATTTCCCATTCTGATAGATTTTTGCCCAACTTACCAAGACTCCCATTTCAAAACATGTTTCATTCCATCCTCCTCTACCATGCCTTTGGTCAAAGTTTTTCTTCTTGACTGATTGTGAAATTTTAGTATAGGAGTCTTAAAATGAGGTGGTTGTTTCTAGTGTGTTTATTTATATACCCCAAGCCAGGTGTGAGCCAGGTGTGTTTTTCTTCAGTTCAAAAGAGGTAGAAAAAATATTTTCCAGTGTTAGCTCATGATGATGTTTATAGAAGTTTCTAATGTTTATTTGTCTCTATAGTTGAAAATTGTTATGCTAAACATGACAAAAGAATAAAATATGGAAAATATTAATACAAGAAGCAGGCAGAAACAAGCTATTTTTAAGAAAAACATAAATCAAAAAGCAAGAAAGAAGTTGGAAGCAGGGCCAAATTGTGCAAGAGATCTTAAAATGGGGGATTCTCCTTGTATTTTCTTAAAGTAACAATTCAGTTCAGTTCAGTCTCTCAGTCGTGTCCGATTCTTTGTGACCCCAAGAACCGCAGCACTCCAGGCCTCCCTGTCCATCACCAACTCCCGGAGCCCACCCAAACCCATGTCCATTGAGTCAGTGATGCCATCCAACCATCTCATCTTCTGTCATCCCCTTCTCCTCCTGCCATCAATCTTTCCCAGCATCAGGGTCTTTTCCAATGAGTCAGCTCTTCACATCAGGTGGCCAAAGTATTGGAGTTTCAGCTTCAGCATCAGTCCTTCCAATGAACACCCAGGACTGATCTCATTTAGGATGGACTGGTTGATCTCCTTGCAGTCCAAGAGACCCTCAAGAGTCTTCTCCAACACCACAGTTCAAAAGTAACAATTATTTATTAATTCTTTTCTGCTTTACTGATTTTTCTTTAATTTATTTATTTTTTCAGTGGGTTTTGTCATACATTGACAGAATTAATAAATAAGAAATACTAACAGAAGGGAATGAGGTAGAAAATCAAAAAGTATCAGAATCAAAAATAAATATAAAGATGAAAAATAAAAAAAAATTTAAAAAAAGTAACAATTAAGCTATTGCATATGGGTGAAAGGAGAAATAATAAAGATTGTATTCTACAGTTGAGATTGTGAAAGACTTTGAAATCCAGACGAAGAGACTAGAAATGTTGACGGTTTTGAATAAGACTGTTTTAAAATATCTTATCTAACTGTGTAGAATTGATTGGGTAAGAAAAAAAGTGATAAGCAGTTACAAGAATCAATAAATGAGGTGTAGCCGGGTGTCATGATCTTTGCCTTTAATTCTCATTCAAACTAAGCATGAACCACCAACCAGAGGAATGGATACCACACGCAGAGCACTCAAGGTCTTCCTTCTGCTGGTCCATGGCCTATCTAGCCTCTGCCTCTGCCCCCACAAGCTGATTCATTACCCTGCCATGCTGAGCAATTTGCAATCTCCTGTCTTCAGTTAGCTATATCTTTTCTTATTCCTCTACCAGAATATTCTCTCCAACATCTATCACCTGAAAATCATCTCCACAGTTTTCAAAATTCAGCACTGATCTGTAACATACAAACTCCCCCTTGACTGTGACTCACCTCCACTCTCCATGCTGACAAGATTTATTTTGTGTCACTGCTATACTCTAAACATACTTCTATCATATTAATAGAAAGTATAAGACTCTACTGACCTAATTTTAGTCCTACCCAATCATAAGCTACTTCTTAAACTGAAGGGTCATGCTTTACTGATATTTAATGTAATTTTTATGATGTCTAAGGCATAATAATTCAATAACAGCTTGATGAAGAAATGAATGCATTTTCAGGTGTCCTGTTTCCCACAGTCTGATTCTTTAAAAAAAAAAAAAATTTCTGTACAGAAAATATAAGAAAAATAAATTACGGTCAGATAAACAGAGCTGAGAGGGAGAGCTGAACTGCATATATAGGAAAAAAACAAAACCCAATGAGCCAAAACAAAGTGACAGGGAAGCCCTTAACCACTTACAGTGATAGCATGAGTCTAAAGTTGGAGAAAGCACCTACTCCTCCGTGTTTCTTGTCCCTTTATGGAATGGCATCACTGTTGAGGGTGCCCTGAAAAAAGTAGCTCCTGCAATTTCATGATCCTAAAACCAAGGGGAGGGAGAGAAGAAAAGGACAAGGTATGGAAAAATAGAGCACTGAATCAGAATGGAAGAAGTCTTAAAGTTTTCCCCTTCTCCCTCTACAAGGAGGCATTGGCAGAAGTACCTGAAGAAGTGCTCAGTTACTCAGTCCTGTCTGACTCTTTGTGACCCTACGGACCATAGTCCATCAAGGCTCCTGTGTCTATTGGATTTTCAAGGCAAGAATACTTGAGTGGGTTGCCATTTCCTTCTCCAGGGGAACTTCCCAACCTAGGGATAGAATCAGCATCTCCTGTGCCTCCTGCTTTGGTAGGCAGACTCTTTACCACTGAGCCACTGGAGAGGCCACATGAGGAAAGCCTCTTTCCAAAGCTTCAGACAAACAGACCTAGCAGTGAAGATGCCCAGGACATAAATACCAATGTATCTAAGAACATGACTAGCCACAGGAGCTTGAGTCTGACTGCAACCTTTCAGAGATCGCAGTGCACTGGCTATGCAGCGAGTCTCATGTGGAGGTGGCAGATTTTCCCATGAAGCCTGCTAGGCAAAGATTTTGTAACTGCCTAAATTTAGGATTGAAGAATAACATCTATCAGCAGAGGGATGGATAAAGAAGATGTGGTACATATACATAATGGAATATTGGCAAAGCCAGAATCAGCTCCTCTGTTACCTGTGCTATTGTGCCACTCAGCCTTTATTCATTACCTCAACTGCCTGCTTGTAGAAAGCTTTGGGACAGCCTAAAATATCATAATTCTGTCCTGTCTCCATTTGGAGAAATTCAGTGTAAGACATAAGTTTTTCTGATCTAGCATATTTTCCATATGCTATGTTCCTTCGTGGCTACTCTGTTGGGCTTCCCTGGCAGCTCAGACAGTAAAGAATCTGCCTACAATGTGGGAGAACTGGGTTCAATCCTTGGGTTGGGAAGACCCCTTAGAAGAGGGCATGGCAACCCACTCCAGTATTCTTGCCTGAAGAATCCCCATGAACAGAGGTGCCTGGTGGGCTACAGTCCACAGGGTCGCAAAGAGTCGGACATGACTGAGTGACTGACAGCACAGCACTATTGGTGAAAATTCAGTTTCAGTGATTGTAGATTTCTCAGTTCATGTGTTTAAAAAACAGATTGGAAGTGCTCTCCTGAGTAAAGTTCCTGGTCTAAGGTGTAATCAAGTGCCCTCTACCCATGAAGATTTGTATTCTTACTGACCTTTAAGTTTCAGTAAAATAAATTACATCCTATAAGGGAAAAAAAAAAGAGACCATAATGTCATTAGAATTAAGAAAGAATAGATCTCTAGAAA
The DNA here is from genome assembly GCF_019320065.1 of Cervus canadensis. NCBI lineage: Eukaryota > Metazoa > Chordata > Mammalia > Artiodactyla > Cervidae > Cervus > Cervus canadensis. Next base: position 67,283,343 of record NC_057389.1, read on the forward strand.
ATATAACATTTCTTCTCAATGAAATCCAATCAATAAACCCTCCCTTTGTTTTGGTTAAATTGTGCATTTGTGTGTGCTTAGTCACTCAGTCATCTCTGATTCTTTGTGACCCCACGGACTGTAGCCTGCCAGGCTTCTCTGTCCATGGAATTCTCCAGGCAAGAATACTAGAGTGGGTTGCCATTTCCTCCTCCAGGGGATCTTCCCAAACCAGGGATCAAATTTGTGATTCTGGGATCTCCTGCATTGGCAGGCAGATTCTTCACCACTAGAGCCATTTTTCGAAAATGGCAGAGAGCTCCAGAGTTGAAAAGCTTGTAGTGGTTCCCTATTTAATGAAAGTTTCCTTATGGTAATTCACATGAGTAAATTTTTACAGAAAGCTGAATCACGTTGAATTGAAGTGCTCTAATTGAGCTGTGGAGTTGTATTGATGTGGAATTGAGTGTGTCTATATCTATTTATCTGTTGTCTATCATCATAATCATCGATAGTGTTTCTGTAAAAGCACAATTAACTCAAAAAATATTAGCCATCTAAACAAGTCAATGACAATGGTTTATACCTATGAAGAATAGCATAAATTACTCTATTCCCTTATTTGATAGGCAAACCTGAGTGCAGATAGCTTATCTGTCTCATCAGAAACCACTGTTCTTTAACTGATAGATCAAATCCAGCAATAATAGAAACCAAAAACTTGCTACCTCAGTAACCTTTATAAACCCCTTCAAGATCCAAGTGTATTCAATTAAGACTGAACAGACAATCCTTACTTACTATTATGGCTATTTTGTTCTGTTTGAAATTTTCACATCTTCAGGAGGTTCATTACACAGCATTTTCTTAGTTGTGTGTTTACATGTCTAACCCAGAGCCTGACCAGAAGATGACAGGCTTCAAAATGGTGTCTATCAAAGAGTCATATTTCCAACAGAAGCCAACCATGAGGAAACTTTTAGTGGTAATGAGAATTATGACAGAAGGGGATCCTAAAAAGGGGAAGTTGGCAATATCACAAAAAGGCCGTGGCTTGTTTACAGTTAAAAGTCTTCTGGGGAAAACCTGTGTCCCCAACAGACAATTAGTCAAGGCACTAATTCTGAGGATCATCCAGGGAGACAGGATACACTTATTTCCCAACTGTGAGATTTTCCTTTCTTCCTTGAATATTGTTTTGGGACCTTATATTTGCTTAAGGAAATAGAAGTTATCAGACTTGCCCAGTATAAAATAAATAAATAAATAAAAATAGCCTACTTCTGGGTATTTTTCTTTCTTTTTTCCAATTACAAGAGGTAGTGGTGGTGGTTTAGTCACTAAGTTATATCCCCTTCTTGCGACCCCATGGACTGTAGACTGCCAGGCTCCTCTCTCCATGGGATTCTCCAGTCAAGAATACTGTAGTGGGTTACCATTTCCTTCTCCAGGGGATCTTCCAGACCCAGGAATTGAACCCAGGTTTCATGCATTGCAGGCAGATTCTTTACTGACTGAGCTACGAGGGACACCCCCAATTGCAAGAGAGATCAATAGAGCAATTTTCTTCCTTCTGAATATTGGGTTCAATGAACTATATAACTTGCTCTCTGAGCATCTGTCCTTGTTAAGCATTAATAATTTTGAAATTAACTTGCAAAGTATTAATAACTTTAAAATTAAGATCATCTGAAGATATGTCTAGATCTGACATTTTTGTGAGATTATGAATTTTTTTTTAAAATCTATTTTTCAAATCTCAGTCTCAAAACATATTTATTTTTAATTGCAGTATAGTAATTGCATTATCATATTAGTTTCAGGTATACAATGTCACTAGTGATTCAAAGTTTATATACATTTTACTCAATTTAATTTTATTATAAAATATTGATTATATTTTCTGTAATATACCACTTCAGTACTCTTACCTTGAGAACCCCATGAACAGTATAAAGAGGACAGAAAGATAGGACACTGAAAGATGAACTCCTCAGGTCGGTAGGTGCCCAATATGCTGCTGGAGAAAAGTGGAGAAATAACTCCAGAAGTAATGAAGAGACAGAGCCAAAGAGAAAACAATGCCCAGTTGTGGGTGTGACTGGTGATGGAAGTAAAGTTGGATGCTGTAAAGAACAATACTGCATAGGAACCTGAAATGTTAGTCCATGAATCAAGGTAAATTGCAAGTGGTCAAACAGGAGATGGCAAGCGTGAACGTCAATGTTTTAGGAATCATTGAACTAAAATGGACTAAAATGGGCAGGTTTAATTCAGATGATCATTTTATCTACTACTGCGGGCAAGAATCCCTTAGAAAAAAATGGAGTAGCCCTTATAGTCAACAAGAGTCCAAAATGCAGTACTTGGGTGCAATCTCAAAAATGACAGAATGATCTCTGTTTGTTTCCAAGGCAAACCATTCAATATCACAGTAATCCAAGTCTGTGCCCAACCACTAATGCCAAAGAAGCTGAAGTTGAGCGGTTCTATGAAGACCTACGAGACCTTCTAGAACTAACACCAATAAAAGATGTCCCTTTCATCATAGGGGACTGCAATGCAAAAGTGGAAAGTCAAGAGATACCTGGAGTAACAGGGAAATTTGGCCTTGGAGTACAAAATGAAGCAGGGCAAAGGCTAATAGAGTTTTGCCAAGAGAACACATTGGTCATAGCAAACACCCTCTTCCAACAACACAGGAGAAGACTCTACACATGGACATCACTAGATGGTCAATACTGGAATCAGATTGATTATATTCTTTGCAGCCAAAGATGGAGAAGCTCTATAAAGTCACCAAAAGAAGACCAGGAGCTGACTGTGGCTCAGATCATGAACTCTTTATTGCCAAATTCAGATTTAAACTGAAGAAAGTAGGGAAAACCACTAGACCATTCAGCTATGACCTAAATCAAATCCCTTACAATTATACAGTGGAAGTGACAAATAGATTCAAGGGATTAGATCCTGAAGAACTATGAATGTAGGTTTGTGACATTGTACAGGAGACAGGGAGCAAGACCATCCCCAGAAAAAGAAATGCAAAAGGCAAAATGGCTGTCTGAGGAGGTCTTACAAATAGCTGAGAAAAGAAGAGAAGCTAAAGTCAAAGGAGAAGAGGAAAGATACACCCATCTGAATGCAGAGTTCCAAAGAATAGCAAGGAGAGGTAAGAAAGCCTTCCTTAATGATCAATGCAAAGAAATAGAGGAAAATAATAGAATGGGAAAGACTAGAGATCTCTTCAAGAAAATTAGAGATACCAAGGGTCATTTCATGCAAATATGGGCACAATAAAGGACAGAAATGATATGGACCTAACAGAAGCAGAAGATATTAAGAAGAGGTGGCAAGAATACACAAGGAAACTATACAATAGCATCTTAATGACTCAGATAATGATGGTAACATAACCAGGTAACATTTTTCACAGAACCCAGATAACCCAGGTAACATTTTTCACAGAACAAAACAAAAACTTTACAATTTCATATGGAAACACAAAATACCCTGAATAGTCAAAGCAATCTTGAGAAAGAAAAACAAAACTGGAGGAATCAACTTCCTGACTTCAGACTATGCTACAAAGCTACAGTCATCAAGACAGTGTGGTACTGGCACAAAAACAGAAATTTAGACAAAGGGAACAAAATAGAAAGCTGGGAGATAAACCCATCCACCCATGGGCATGTTATCTTTAACTATGGAGGCAAGAATATAGAATGGAGAAAAGACAGCCTTTTCAATACATGGTATAGGAAAAACTGGACAGCTATGTGTAAAACAATGAAATTAGAACACTTCTTAACACCATACACAAAAACATATTCAAAATTGTTTAAAGACTTAAATTTTATGACCAGAAACTATAAAACTCTTAGAGGTCAACACAGGCAATGCACTCTTTGACATAAACTGCAGCAATATCCTCTTTGACCCACCTCTTGAGGAATGGAAATGAAAACAAAACTAAACAAGTGGGGCTTGCTGTGCTTAGTCACTCAGTCATGTCTGACTCTTCGTGACCCAATGGATTGTAGCTCGCCAGGTTCCTCTGTCTGTGGGGATGCTTCAGGCACAAATACTGGAATGATTGCCATTTCCTTCTCCAGGGAATCGTCCCAACCCAGGGATCCAACCTAGGCCTCCCACATTGCAGGTGGATTCTTTACTGTCTGAGCCACAATTAAACTTAAAAGCTTTTGCACAATTGAGGAAACTATAAACAGGATGAAAAGGCAGCCCTCAGAATGGGAGAAAATAACTGCAAACAAAGGAACTGATAAGGAATTAATTTCAAAATATATAAGCAGTTCATATAGCTTAATATCAGAAAAACAAACAATTCAATCAAAAAATGGGGAGAAGATATAAACAGACATTTCTCCAAAGAAGACATACAGATGGCCAATAAACAAGTGAAAACATGCTCCACATCATTCACTATTAGAGAAGTGCAAATCAAAACTACCATGAGGCATCACTTCACAACAATGAAATGGTCATCATCAAAAAATCTACAACAATAAATGCTGGAGAAGATGTGTAGATAAGGGAACCATCTTGCACTGGTGGTAATGTAAATTGGTACAGCCACTATGGAGAACAGAATGGAGATTCCTTAAAAAAAGAGACTAGATATAAAACTACCATATGATTCAACACTCCCACTACTGGATATATACTGTGAGAAAGTGAAGTTGAAAGTGAAGCTATCGCTTCTTGGCCTTTTGGCTAAGATCAAGTGTAGAAAGTGAAGCTGCTTAGTCGTGTCCGACTCTTTGCAACCCCATGGACTGTAGCCTACCAGGCTACTTTATCCATGGGATTTTCCAGGAAAGAGTACTGGAATGGGTTGCCATTTCCTTCTCCAGAGAATCTTCTGGACCCAGGGATTGAACCCAGATCTCCCGCATTGTAAGCAGATGCTTTACCTTCTGAACCACCAGGGAAGTCAAAAAGACACATGTACCCCACAATGTTCACTGCAGCACTATTTACAATAGCTAGGTAATCAGAACAACCTAGATGTCCATTGACAGGTGAATAGATAAGATGTTATACATATATGCAGTGGAATGTTAGTCATAAAAAGGAATTTGAGTTGATTGTAGTGAGGTGGATGAACTTAGAGCCATTAGAACTATTATACGGAGTGAAGTTAGTCAGAAAAGTAAAAACAAATACCATATATTAACACATATATATGTTCAGTTCAGTCGCTCAGTTGTGTCCAACTCTTTGAGACGCCATGAACCGCAGCACGCCAGGCTTCCCTGTCCATCACCAACTCCCGGAGTCTACCCAAACCCATGTCCATCGAGTCAGTGATGACATCCAGCCATCTCATCCTCTGTCATCCCCTTCTCCTCCTGCCCCCAATCCTTCCCAGCATCAGGGTCTTTTCCAATGAGTCAACTCTTCGCATGAGGTGGCCAAAGTATTGGAGTTTCAGCTTCAGCATCAGTCCTTCCAATGAACACCCAGGACTGATCTCCTTTAGGATGGACTGGTTGATCTCCTTGCAGTCCAAGGGGCTCTCAAGAGTCTTCTCCAATACCACAGTTCAAAAGCATCAATTCTTCAGCCCTCAGCTTTCTTTATAGTCCAACTGTCACATCCATACATGACCACTGGAAAAACCATAGCCTTGACTAGACAGACCTTTGTTGGCAAAGTAATGTGTCTGCTTTTTAATATGCTGTCTAAGTTGGTCATAGCTTTTCTTCCAAGGAGCAAGTGTCTTTTCATTTCATGGCTGAAATCACCATCTGCAGTGATTTTGGAGCCCAAAAAGATAAAGTCTGTCACAGTTTCCGTTGTTTCCCCATCTATTTCCCATGAAGTGATGGGACCAGGTCTCATAATCTTAGTTTTCTGAATGCTGAGTTTTAAGCCAACTTTTTCACTCTCCTCTTTCACTTTCATCAAGAGGCTCTTTAGCTCTCCTTCACTTTCTGCCATAAGGGTGGTGTCATCTGCATATCTGAGTTTATTGATATTTCTCCCGGCTATCTTGATTCCAGCTTGTGCTTCTTCCAGCCCAGCCTTTCTCATGATGCACTCTGCATATAAGTTAAATAAGCAGGGTGACAATATACAGCCTTGACATACTCTTTTCCCTATTTGGAACCAGTGTGTTGTTCCATGTCCAGTTCTAACTGTTGCTTCTTGACCTGCATACCAATTTCTCAGGAGGCAGGTCAGGTGGTCTGGTATCCCCATCTCTTTGAGAATTTTCTACAGTTTATTGTGACTTTCTACAGTCAAAGTCTTTGGCACAGTCAATAAAGCAGGAGTAGAAGTAGGGTCAGCTAAAGTTAACCCCTTCTATTAGTGTATTCCTCATTACAGAAAGGGAAAACTCGGATAATTCCATTTAAGGACACAAAACTTAGGTTTTTATTTAGATTTTAAGGTTTTATTCAACTAAAGGAGAAGATATTTATCATCCATAGTGAAAAATAATCATCAGATTACATGATTTAAATACATTAAGTGTGATTAGCATTAATTAAAAATTAACTCCTAAGAGCTTATGTGACCTGAAAAAGCTGCCCAGTATACACAGTGTATAGGGGATGCTCCTACACCAGACCATGACTTTAAGACCAGGCGAGTACCTATATTACCTAACTTATAGGACGAAACTGCAGATATTCAAACAAAATGAGAAGATAGAGTAATTATGTTCCAAACAAAAAAACAAAATAAAACCCCAGGGGGGGGAATGTCATGAAATGGATATAATTTATTTGATAGTGTTCAAAGTAATCATCATAAGGATGCTCACCAAACTGAGAAGAATTGAGACCTTCAACAAAGAGTTAGAAAATATTTTTAAAAAATCAATCAGAGCTACATAATACAATAAATGAAAAGAAAAATAAATCCTTAAAGGAAATCAATAGCAGAATAGACAATACAGAAGAATGAATAAGTGATCTGGAAGACTAGTGAAAATCACCCAATCAAAACAATAAAAAGAAAAAGGAATTTTAAAAATAGTTTAAGGGACCTCTGAGGTAATACCAGGCATACTTATATTCACATTATAGGAGTTCAAAAAGGAGAAGATAGAGAGAAAGGAGCAGAAAACTTATTTGAAGAAACAATGACTGAATTTAAAGCACTGTACTCCAATAAAAGTTTATTTTAAAAAAGGAAGAAATAGTTGCTGAAAACTCCTTTAACATGGGAAAGAAAACAAGCATCCAGGTCCAGGAAGTAAGAAAGTCTCAAACAAGATGAACCGGAAGAGATCTTGACCAAGACATATCACAGTTAAAGTGGTGAAAGTTAGAAAGAAAAACTTAAAGGAAGCAAGAGAAAAATAACTAATAACATACAAGAGAACTCTCATAAGTTTGTCTTTCAGTACAAACTTTGCAAGCCAGAAAGAAATGGCAGGACATATTTAATGTACTAAAAGGGAAAAAAAGAATACTCTACTTAGCAAAGTTATCATAAAATTGAAGGAGAGATCAGGAGTTTTCCAGATAAGGAAAAGCTAAAGGAGTTGATCATCACTAACCACTCTTACAATAAATATTAAAGGTTCTTCTTTCAGCTTAAAAGGAAAGGCCATAATAAGAAAAAAGAAAATATATGAAAGGAAAAATCTCATTGGTAAGGGAAAATACATCATAAAGGCAGTGGATTGGCCACTTACAAAGCTAAAAAGCAAAAATAGTAAAATTAACTGTAACTAGTAAGTACTTAGCAGCAGCAGCAGCAGCAGTAAGTACTTAAGGTATATTCAAAATAAAAAGATGTAAAATATGCTATTGAAAACAAAAAACAGTGAGGAGAGGAGTAAAACTGCAGGGCTTTTGGAATGCATTCAACCTTAAGCAACTGTATGCTTAAACTGCTGTACGTATAGGTCGATTTATATGGACCTCGTGATAACCACACACAAAAACCTACAACAAACACACAGAAAACAAGTAACAAAATGATAGCAAGTCCACACCTTTCAATAATCACTTTAAATGTAAATGAATGAACTAAATGCTCTAATCAAAAGACATAGAGTGACTGAACAGATTTTTTTAAAAGATCCATTTATATGCAGTCTATAAGGGACTTACTTTAAATACAAAGACATATGCAGACTAAAAGTGAAAGAATGGAAAAAGTTATTCACATATGTAATTAAAAGAGAATTAGAGTAGCAATACTCATGTCAGACAAAATAGACTTTAAAACAAGGACTGTAGCAAAGGACAAAGAATAGCATTACATAATGATAAAGAGGTCAATCTGAAAAAAGGATGTGATGTTCATAAATACTAACTCTCCCGATACAGGAGCACCTGAATTATAAAGCAAAGAAATATTAATGGATATAAAGGGAAAAGTTGAGAGTTATGCAATGATAGTGTTTGTGTGTGCTTAGTCACTCAGTAGTGTCTGACTGTTTGTGACCCCATGGACTATAGCCCAGCAGGCTTCTTTGTCCATGGGCATTCTCCAGGCAAGAATACTGGAGTGGTTGCCATGCCCTCCTCCAGGGGATCTTCCCAACCCAGGGATCGAACCCAGGTCTCCCACATTGTAGGTGAATTCTTATTCTTTAGCCACCAGGGAAGCAATAATAATAGGGAACATTAATACCCCACTTACATCAATCAATTAATCATCCAAAGAGAAGATCAATAAGAAAATATTGACTTTAAGTGATATATTAACCAGATTGTCTTAATAAATATATACAAAATAGTTTACCTAAAAACTGTATAGTAGTTTACATGTTAGGCCACAAAACAAGTCTCAGTAAATTTAAGAGGATTAAAAATCACATCAAACATCTTTTCTGACCACAACACTATGAAACTAGAAATAATTATGAAAACAAAACTGGAAAAAACATGAACATGTGAAGATTAAACAACATTCTACTGAACAATTAATGAATCAGCAAAGAAACTAAAGAGGAAATTTTTTAAATGCCTTGAGGCAGTAAAAATAGAGACACAATTTTCCAAAATCTATGGAATGTAGAGTATTTTTGCCAACTATAGGCTGTACAACCTAATGTTTGCTACAGTGCAGTGAAATAGAGATTTTTAATACTATGTGTTTGTACAAAATTTCTCAGAATCAAGGTGCAAAAGTCTTAATTTTCAGAAAAGGAATGTTATAAGCAAAGATCTTTCAGAATGAAGTTATAGGTAAAAAAAATCAGTGTTGTAGCATAAATAATAAAATGAGTTTTGTTAAGCTTTCATCTGGAAAATGAGTTTCCAAATTATAAAAATATGTTTATATATATGAACTGTAGGGGTCTAAATGTAAAAAAAGAAAATATATTATTGTATATTTTAAAAAGTGAAATAATCAACAACAACATTAAGAAGTGCATGGTTATACTAACAACAATAGTGTTTTTCTTTATATGGCTTTGCAATCTGTAGAATAGTCCATGGCTATGCTTTTTCTTAGGAATCAGAGTCCGATGTTAGTTCAAAGTGGTTCAGTTGGTTCAACTACAACATAATAAAATCAAGTTTCTGCTTCTGCTTTATTCTCCACCTTTAATGTGTGGCTTTTGTCTTCATGCTATTTATGCAACTCTGTATATGTCTACCACATTTTAAGTGGATAGAGTATAGGTGAAGTAAAAGAATTTGCTTTATGACAGCTTGCCCATGGTTCATCCATCTTAGATACATCCTTGCAAAAAAGTAAGCCATACATCTATCTAGAGAAACATAAAGGGTAAGAGATTGAATATATTATTCAAAAATTTTTAAATGGCTAATTTAAAATATTTCTTGAATATTTTCAAGAAATATATTTCTTATAAAATATCTAATTAAACCTCAAATGCTGCATATATAATATATTTTGGAGAAAAGACATGAGCCAAAGGATTTATGTTACTACTGTGTATTTGTAAGGTTGGGACTAGACACATACATTCCATAGTATATTACAGAATGTTTTAGAAGAAATTAATCAAAAGGAAATGGGAAAAAATAGTTTTAAAACATTATGTGATTTTCTTTAACCACAAAAATTCGGTGTTTATCATAGTAGTGCTTTAAACAATTTTTTGACAATCATGTAAACTTTATTACCAGAATCTTCCTTAGAACTTTTCTTAGTGCTTCCTTGACCTCTTTGTTCCTCAGAGTATAAATAAGAGGATTCAGCATGGGGATCACCACTGTGTAGAAGAGAGAGACAAACTTTCCCTGATCTTTGTATGTACTTTTGGCTGACTGCAGGTACATGAACATGATGGTTCCATAGAACATGATGACAGCTGTCACATGGGAGGAACAGGTCCCAAAAACTTTCTTTCTTCCAGTAGCTGATTTGATCTTCAAAACTGCTTGGGTAATGTAACCATAGGAGACTAGGATGAAGGAGATAGGCACAACAAGGAAGAGGATACTAGCCACAAAGAGCTCAGCCTCATTGAAGGTGGTATCCACACAAGCCAACTTGATAAGTACAGGGACTTCGCAGATAAAATGATCCACTTGGTGATGCCCACATAAAGGTAGCTGCAGGGTGAGAGTGGACTGTACCAGGGTGGTGGCCACCCCACTAAGCCATGCTAAAGATGTCAGGGCCATGCAAAGATGAGGATGTATCAGGAGAGCATAGTGGAGGGGACGGCAGATGGCCACATAGCGATCATAGGACATCACAGCCAGAAGGACACACTCAGTAGATCCAAGAGCAAGAGAGACATAGAGCTGAACCATGCAGCCACCATAGGTAATGGTTTTCATGGGATCCTGCAAGTTTACCAGGAGCTGAGGAATAACACTGCTAGTAAAGCAGAGGTCCAGGAAAGAGAGATGAGAAAGGAAAAAATACATTGGTGTATGAAGTTTGGGTTCCAGATGAGATATCAGAATGATGGTGGTGTTCCCCAAAATGGTTAGTAAATATAAGATCAAGATGACCACAAAGAGAGCCGTCTGTAACTGAGGATAATCAGAAAACCCTAACAGGATAAAACCTGTTATGTTTCCCTCATTGGTGCTCTTCACCATCCCCAAGTGCAAAGTATGTTCCAGAAAGTTAAGTCATAGCTGAGGAAGATTATATATTACATAAGGTCAGATAAATGACAATGTCATCTCTCCCCAAAGTTATATGTGAAATGCCTAGACCTCATATCTTTTTTCCTATTGTGTGCATTCTAAATAAATACAGTGCATACTCTCTCAATGGTATAGGTGTCTTCTGATGCTCTGCAAGATAGAAAAGAACAGATTTTTTTTTAATGATCAAGCTATAGTAATTAAAACAGTATTGTATTGGCATGAAGGTAAACGTGTAGATCGATGGAGCAGGATAGAGAACCTAGAGATAAATGCTTGCATGTAAACAAGTCATCTTCAACAAAGAGACCAGGAATACACAACGTAGAAAGGGCAGTCTCTTCAATAAGCAGTTCGGGGAAAACTGAATATCCATATGCTAAAGAATAAAATTGAACCCCTAGCTTACACCATATACATAAATCAACTTAGATTAAAGATTTGAATGTATAATCTGAAACTGAAACTCCTAGAAAAAACATGGAGGAAAACCTTGAGGGTATTGGTCTTGGCGATGATTTTAAAGACATAAGACCAAACCACAGGCAACAAAAGCAAAAATCTCTGGAAGGGGAGAAAATATATAAAATTATACATAACATCCAAGAAATGTAAGAGATTCAAATGTCTACAACAACAACAACAAAAGAGATGACCAAAAAAAGTGAACAAAGAACTTGAACAGACATTTCTCAAAACAAGACATACAAATGTCCAGTAAGCATATGAAAAAGTGTTCAACATCACTAATCATCAGGGTAATGCAAATAAACCCACAATGAGATATCACCTCATACCTGTAAGGATGGCTGTTATCAAAAAAAAAAAAAAAACAGATGACAACAAATGTTGGAAAGATTATGGAGAAATTAGAATCCTTGTACAGTATTAGTGGGAATGAAAAACAGAATCAATGTTCCTCAAAATATTATAACTATCATACGGTCCAACATTCCCACTTCTGGGTATACACCCAAAAGAATAGAAATTTGGATCTTTAAGTGATAACTTCATTCCTGTGTTTATTGCAGCATTATTCACAACAGCCAACCTAAGTGTCCATCTAATAATGGGAGAAAGATATGATATATTATTCAACTTTAACTAATGGAGTATTATTAGCATATTGATAAAATATTATAAATAAATAAAGAAGATACAGTATATTCCGTGCATGCGTGCTAAGTCCGTTCAGTTGTGTCTGACTCTGTGCGACCCCATGGACTGTAGCCTGCCAGGCTCCTCTGTCCTTGGGAATCCTCCAGGCAAGAATGCTGGCGGGGTTGCCACGCCCTCCTCCAGGGGAGCTTCCTGTGTGTCTTACACCTCCTGCACTGGCAGGCAGGTTCTTTACCACTAGTGCCACCTGGGAAGCCCCTTATGGTATTTTAGTCAACTTTAATTAATGGAGTATTATTAGAATATTGATGAAATATTATTTAGCCTTAAAAAGGAAACAAGTCTTACAATGTGCAACAACATGGATGTACTTTGAGGACAGTATACTATGTAAAATAGGTCAGACACAAATGGACAAACACCCCTCTTATGTGTAACATGTAAAACAGTTAGCCGTATAGAAACATAAAATGGTGCTGGCCAGAGGATGGGAGGAGGAGGAAACAGGGAGGTGCTCAATGGTTTAAAAATTGCAGCTATACAATATAAGTTCTAAAGAGCTGATGTCCAACATATTGCTTATAATTAACAATATTATATCATGTACTTAACATTTGGTACCAGGGTAAATCGTGTTATGTGTTCCTACCACACAGTCACACAAAAAGCAAAAGAACACAAGGAAACTTTCGGAGAAGACGTATAAATGTATTACCTAGATTGTGGTGACTGTATCATGGGTCCACACATATGTCCGGGCACATGAACTTATATATGTTAAATAAATTGTGAATTTACTTATATATCAGTTCTACCTCAATGAAGCTGTAAAAAAGAAGCACCATCATCTGTTTTAGGAAATTAATTTTATTATCATTTCCATCCAACCAAATGTACCCCCTTTATATTGATATCTCTCTAGTCACATGAAGGGGAAACTCAGTTACTCAGTTAATTTCAACTAGAGAAAAAAGCAGGTTTATTAAAGCAACTTTCAATAAAGTGAGAATAAGGCCATTTTTCATCACACCAAAAGAGTGGAATTAGTTGTAACATTATGTAATTTTTAAATATACCAGATGAGACTGGTATTAATTAAAACTCAACTACTCAGAGCTATATGCTCAGTCAAAAGAGCATATGTATTTAGTATTTAAGGCAACATATGAATCTATTTCTTATGATCAACCAGTTAATTCTATACTCTTACTTATCTTTCTTTTTCTTTCCCTAGTGTTTGTTTATGTGCTTTTGAAAAATTGCTCATTCTCTTTTTTTCAGAGACCCAGGATCCTCCAGGCTCCAAAAAGTCTTTAGGAAATGAAATGCTAGCCATATGATTTTTTATTTCTTTTTCCTATAATCATGTGCACATTTGTTATCAACTCAAAGTGTGAGTGCAAAACGTAATTCATATTTTGAAAGCAAGTTATTAAGGGTAAATAAACATTCTTTATTATCCTTATGGTAGCAAGCATACTTTACTACCATACACTCCAAAAAAAACTTTGTTTTTAACTATCTGGGAAACTTGATAATGGATAAATATATTTTTGCATTTGACTAAGTGGTATATGTGTCTACTCACAACAGTTTGTGAGATTCATGAGGCCAGGAGTCATATAAAATATGACTTTTCTGTCTCTAACCCTTAGAGTGGTCAGCACAAAGTAGCCTTTCAAAAATTATTCAGCAGTTCACTCATATTATATCCACCATATTATACCTCTTTCTTTTTCCCTAGGGAAACTAATATATCTTTAGTCAACTAGTAGATAGTAGATATCACTACCAAATGAATGATCAGAACTTACCAACCTTCCCTCAAATTAGAGATGTCTCAAACATATATGGCTCCGCTATCTATTTGAACATGGCTTTATCAAAAGCATGAGGCTGAAAAAGTGGATTGTAATGTCATAAAGTGAAAAGTGAAGTCGCTTAGTTGTGTCCGACTCTTAGCGACCCGATGGATTGTATCCCACCAGGCTCCTCCGTCCATGGGCTTTTCCAGGCAAGAACACTGGAGTGGGTTGCCATTTCCTTCTCCAATGCATGAAAGTGAAAAGTGAAAGTGAAGTTGCTCAGTCGCGTCTGACTGTTAGCGACCCTATGGACTGCTGCCTACCAGACTCCTCCGTCCATGGGATTTTCCAGGCAAGAGTCCTGGAGTGGGTTGCCATTGCCTTCTCCATGTAATGTCATAACTAGGGATCAAATCCACACATGGCCCTCTTCTTGATTTTTATGAACTCTATCCCAGTCTTGTAACTACAAAATTGAAGCACTCTGACTTATCTATTTCATCTTTTTCTCATCCTTTCTTAGTAGGAAATACCATAAACTTTATGTTTAATACTAAAGCAAATGATCCCTTTTCAAATATTTTTAGTAGATATTATGCAGTATTAACTATTATTAGTTCTCTATCACTTCAGATCAGTGCCCTCCAAAATGTCTACCTTCCACTTCACTGGCAATATTCCAATTCATTGACTTTTTATTTGCATAGTAAACAATTACTACTTCAGTTTACATTTTCTTTCATATGAACCTTTAAAAACTTCACAATAAACATGAATGAGTGGACTTACAGGGAACAGCAGCAGTGTCCAAACACCTTCCAAATGTACATTGCTAAGTTCACAGGAAGCAATTAATTCCAATGATAGATATCACTGACTTGGACTCATTAAGTAACAGTATTTTTCTGAGCAAGTAAAATATCTTTATTGCTCATTAAGAACACATTATGCATTACTAAACATGAAAGTTTCAAAACAAGTTGTGAAAAACATTTTTAAGATGTAAATATTGACCATGAATGCAGTATTTCCACTTCTCTCTTTAAAACTAGTAGCTTAAACACAAATGGCAGAAAATAGAAAGTGAATACTATTCTAAGCAGGAACAGTTCTAAAAGTTATGAAATGCTTATAAACCTATATTATGTATTCCACATATTATGTGCCTGATATGTTGAAATTTAACAAAATCACATGAACAGAGAGTGAAACTGTCTTCACTAAGCACCATTCTATGTAGGTCTCATCTTGGACAAACAAAGTATAAAATATAGAGGGTCATGAAAATGTATATCGTACTGAAAGTATAGCCGATATAAGGGATGGCTGCATATCTGGAAAGATTAGCTAGTTTCATAATTGAGTGACAGGGTCAAATATCAAGTTGAGCTGGGCATGTTCCAGAGTAGAGATTACATTAAGGGAAGAAATGACTGAAAACTATATATCTTGAGTGAACATTCAAGATGCCCTCTGTACTTTCCCATCAAACGATTGAAGGACAGAACACAAATTCTAAATTACCAACATTTAATTTTCCCTCTAATATTCTAAAAATACCACTAAAATAGCACCAGGGGCTGGGGTGGGAAGATGGAAAATACAAGACAAAATGATTCTGCTGTATTTGGGAAAAGACAAGTCTAGATC
The DNA here is from genome assembly GCF_019320065.1 of Cervus canadensis. NCBI lineage: Eukaryota > Metazoa > Chordata > Mammalia > Artiodactyla > Cervidae > Cervus > Cervus canadensis. The sequence goes on from NC_057389.1 coordinate 67,298,965, forward strand.
ACTGTATACATCAAAAGATGATGGATATGTAAGAAGTATAAAACACGGAACCTAGCGTTTGAAAGTGAAAGTTGTTCAGTCGAGTTGGACTCTTTGCGACCCCATGGACTCTGCTACTGCTGCTAAATCACTTCAGTCATGTCCAACTCTGTGTGACCCCATAGACAGAAGCCCACCAGGCTCCTCTGTCCCTGGGATTCTCCAGACAAGAATACTGGAGTGGGTTGCCATTTCCTTCTCTACCATGAATTCTACAGTCCATGAAATTCTCCAGGCCAGAATACTGGATTGGGTAGCTGTTCCCTTCTCCAGGGGATCTTCCCAACTCAGGAATCGAACCCAGGTCTCCCACATTGCAGGCTGATTCTTTACCAACTGAGCCACCAGGTAAGCCCAAGAATACTGGAGTGGGTAGCCTGTCCCTTCACCAGTGGATCTTCTGGACCCAGGAATAAACTGGGATCTCCTGCACTGCAGGTGCCTTTCTTTACCAGCTGAGCTACCAGGGAAGCCTAAGATTTATGTTTTTCAAAATAAAATGCAACAACAACAAAAATCAATGACAAAGAAAAACAATGAAGTAAAGGTCTCTAAGAGACAAAAGTTACATGAAGAACATATATACTTGAAGAAGAATTTCTCCAAGAAACAAGGTAAATGTTTGGGAAGTAAAATGTACTCCTCCTCACTCTCTAAGAATTTAAGACAACCTGTAGCTACAAAACAAATGATTCGAATCAACAGTAGTTTTTAAAAGAGGGACTGGCTGAATCATGTGAAAAACATCAGGAAAATGTATAACGGTTGCTGCCTAAATTATATTTCACAAAGAAATTTTCATACAAAACAGCAAATGGAGGCTAGATTGTAAACAATTTTTATGCTTTATTATAAAACTGCTGATCATCTGTTGTGCAAAATACCATCATTAAAACTTTTAATTAAAGTGGAAATATACTTGTAAACAAAGACACATTTCTGATTCCCAGGTGGCGCAGTGGTAAAGAATCTGCCTGCCAATTCAGGAGACATAGGAGATTTGGGTTCAATCCCTGGCTTGGATAGATCCCCTGGAGTAGAAAATGGCAACCCACTCCAGTATTCTTACCTGAAAAATTCCATGGACAAAGGAGCCTGTCAGTCTACAGGACATGGGGTCACAAAGAATAGGGCATGACTGAGCATGCAAGCAATATCATGTGAAGAACCAGGCTGTGTAATTGGGACTAAATAAATCGTGCTAATAATCATTCCTTCCACCAATACCTAAGGAGTATCTCTCAAGTTTCAGCCAGACTTCCCCTCCAGCTCCCCCTGCTAATGTTGACTGTCTGCTCTGCAGTTATGTTTCTTCTTTCTGTGCAACCCACTCTTCCTTGGGCTCCCCACATGCTATGGTATGGGCCTTAAATCATTGTATGAAACTAACTTTTGGATTTGATAGCTGCCTCCTAACATGGGCACTCTTGGTCCCTTTGTTTTGAACCAATCCACCGTGACAAGGGACATCCCATGGGACAGTTCTCTAAACCCTTGAAGATAATGCCCTCTTGTATTCCAACAGATGCTACCACCTTTAAGACCACTGATTATTTGTGCTACCCTCAGAAAATGACATAATCAGTGTTGTCTTGAATTGTCACCCAGTCAATGTTGTTACCTGCAGCCCAACCCATCTGCCTTACACAACCATCTACAGGGTATTTTCACCCTCAGGAAATGAGATATTCATAATTCACGTTGTCTTGGGTGTACCTCCAGGATAACTAAAGTATAGAAAACTTCTGGATGTTTTCATATTACAGAGAGTCTATCCTGACTATAACATAAGCATTGAGAGCTCCTCCTCTTTGTGCTGGACATACACATAGCACCTCACACGTACCTGGAGCTCCTCCATCCCTCAAGAACCTGCTATCTGCTGAGACTTCATCTCTAGTGTATATCCCCAATTTGTTTCTCTTGATTGAGTCATTAGAAATACCATCTGTATTAAATGTTTTAAACTCTCATATTGTGCTTCTCTAACACTGAAAGTTTTTTCTCTTTGAAAGTAGTCTGGCATCCATTATTTCACTCTGTGATTATAGGGTGTGAGTCCAAATTTTGTCCTACTTTTTAGCCCATGAACTATTATTCTCCTTAAAATACTTTCCAGTATATAAAAGTTGCTATGACTCATTCAATCTTCTACTCAATTTTGGTAAACTCTTTTTACATTTCTAAAATCCAACAACAAAAAATAAAAAAAATTAAATTTTATATGTAAATATACTAAACAAAACGTTCTCATCCACATAGGATAGGGATAACTCTAGGCTAAACATCACAAATACTTTCCACTAACTAAAATACTTTAAAAATTGGGTTCAAATGTCCTTTCAATAGAAAGAAGAGAAATGGGATGTATCATGAGAGAGGGCAGTATTCTGATATAAAAAACAAGCATTTTAATTGTCTATGGGGTCAATCCAGAGGAAATTAGGAGACTGAGATTGCTGTTAAATAAAGGGGCAGCAGGGTGGTAAGTGAAGAAGTGAGGCACATATTAATCTTTTAGAAATGAATTTCTGGAAATGTATTTGTACTTACAAGTAATATCAGTTGGTTAAGCAGATAATGTGTATACTGACTTAATTCCCTTTTAGGTAAATGAGATTGTCTCTAGACTTTGACTAGATGCTTCACAAATGTGTATCAAGTGCAAAAATATTTGGGTCAAAAGGTCATTTTTTTTCATTTTGAAGAATATAAAAAGATCAGGAATGATCGATTTTAAACTCATTTTTTGCTGACTTTGAGCAGAGGTGATATTGAGCATCAAAAAAAAAAAAGGAAGAAAGGAAGGAAAGGAGCCGGGGAGGAAGGAAGAAGTCCAGTCAATTTTATGAGGAAAAATGTTTTTGAAGTAGTCAAATACAACATGAAAGTACAATTAGAAATCCAGAGACTTCTCAATTCTGAAAAGAAAGTGAAAGTGTTAGTTGCTAAATCTTGTCTGACTCTGCGATCTCATGGACTGTAGCCCACCAGGCCCTCCTCTGCCACGGAATCCTCCAGGCAAGAATACTGGAGTGGGTTACAATTCCCTGCTCTAGGGGATCTTGCCAACCCAGGGAGTGAACCCAGGTCTCCTGCATTGCAGGCAGATGCTTTACCATCTGAGCCAGATGAGTTTCTTTGTTTTCATAGCTTGCTTTACATGCAGTAAAACATACAACCAGACTATGATGACCACAGCAGGTACCATCTGTCAACATACCTGTTTCAGGCTGACAGCATGAATTCTAGCTTCAGGAGTTACTTCTTTGTCCACAGTATTTCCAGGTGCCTGTGTCTTGAGAGGAAATATAAAGGTATTCCTGATTAAGGTCCCAGAGCCACAGGAACTGTTCAAGACAGTGCTAGCTAGGAACCAAATGTAAGGTTCTGAGAAAAGGAAACATTCAGGCTGTTGAAAAGCCCTGTCACTGAGTACCAACTAAACTAATGTCAGTATGCCCACAAAGATAATACCTAATCTTTCTTCCTAACCTGGAAGAGTATGCAAGAATACTGAAGCTATCTTTGGGAGTTTACTATACGAATGAGTTTTGACCCTCAGTTATGAGTAAGAAATATCACAATGGCTAGAAAGCTACTTCTCTGGAACTGAATCTCTCTGCAACAGCTCAGAAAGCTGTTTCTCTTTCTCATGCAGTCTGTGGTACAATAGGGAAATGCCAGTTGCAAATAATGAAAAAGTAAATAGTTTCTAAACTAGATGCTGGGGTTTGCATAGAAACACGCCAGAAGAAAATGAGAGATCGCTGCTGATTCCAATTCTGAAAAGAATGAACTTGAAAGGGTAAAACCCCAGTGACTTATTTCCTCCTTTAGGAGTTGGTTTATACTAGGGAAAAAAAAAAAAAAAAGGCTGTTAATATGGCCTCAGAACGTCCCCAGAAGGATAAGAAAATTACCATTTTCCCTCTATGGAAAATGTGTTGCACATTAAAATGTCCATAACGGAAGATTCCAGGATATGATCATGAAAAAATGCCCTGTGATCATCATTTGTTAATATCACCTAAGGATTTATGTGGTAAGATACCAGGAACTTCCCTGATGGCTCAGAGGTAAAAAATCTGCCTGCAAAGTGGAAGACCCAGGTTCAACCACTGTGTTGGGAAGATCTCTTGGAGAAGGAAATGGCTACCCACTCCAGTATTCTTGCCTGGAGAATTCCATGGGCAGAGGAGCCTGGCACGCTATATTCCATGGGGTCACAAAGAATAGTTCACAACTGAGCAACTAACATGAACACCGGGAACTTACCTTGGCACTTTCCAAAACACTTGCCAATTAAATTTATCCTAAGTAGCTGTGGAAAGAAGAGAAGTGAAAAACAAAGGAGAAAAGGAAAGATATACCCATCTGAATTCAGAGTTCCAAAGAATAGCAAGGAGAGATAAGAAAGCCTTCCTCAGTGATCAATGCAAAGAAATAGAGGAAAACAATAGAATGGGAAAGACTAGAGATCTCTTCAAGAAAATTAGAGATACCAAGGGAACATTTCACAAAGATGGGTTCAATAAAGGACAGAAATGGTATTGACCTAACAGAAGCAGAAGATATTAGAAGAGGTAGCAGGAATACACAGAAAAACTGTACAAAAAAGATCTTCATGACCCAGATAATCATGATGGTATGATCACTCACACTCACCTAGAGCCAGACTTCCTGGAATGTGAAGTCAAGTGGGCCTTAGGAAGCATCACTACGAACAAAGCTAGTGGAGGTGATAGAATTCCAGTTGAGCTATTTCACATCCTGAAAGATGATGCTGTGAAAGTGCTGCATTCAATATGTCAGCAAATCTGGAAAGCTCAGCAGTGACCACAGGACTGGAAAAAGTCAGTTTCCACTCCAATCCCAAAGAAAGACAATGTCAAAGAATGTTCAAACTACCGCACAATTGCACTCATCTCACATACTCATAAAGTAATGCTCAAAATTCTCCAAGCCAGGCTTCAGCAATATGTGAACCGTGAACTTCCAAATGTTCAAACTGGTTTTAGAAAAGTCAGAGGAACCAGAGATCAAATTGCCAGCATCTGCTGGATCATTGAAAAGCAAGAGAGTTCCAGAAAATCATCTGTTTCTGCTTTATTGACTGTGCCAAAGCCTTTGACTGTGTGGATCACAATAAACTGTAGAAAATTCTGAAAGAGATGGGAATACCAGACCACCTGACCTGCCTCTTGAGAAACCTGTATGCAGGTCAGTAAGCAACAGTTAGAACTGGACATGGAACAACAGACTGGTTCCAAATAGGAAAAGGAGTATGTCAAGGCTGTATATTGTCACCCTGCTTATTTAACTTATATGCAGACTACATCATGAGAAATGCTGGGCTGGAGGAAGCACAAGCTGGAATCAAGATTGCCAGGAGAAATATCAATAACCTCAGATATGCAGATGACACCACCCTTATGGCAGAATGTGAAGAAGAACTAAAGAGCCTCTTGATGAAAGTGAAAGAGGAGAGTGAAAATGTTGGCTTAAAACTCAACATTCAGAAAACAAAGATCATGGTATCCGGTCCCATCACTTCATGGCAAATAGATGGGGAAACAGTGGAAACAGTGGCTGACTTTATTTTGGGGGGCTCCAAAATCAGTGAAGATGGTGATTGCAACCAGGAAATGAAACGATACTTACTCCTTGGAAGGAAAGTTATGACCAACCTAGACAGCATATTAAAAAGCAGAGACATTAGTTTGTCAACAAAGGTCTGTCTAGTCAAGGTTATGGTTTTTCCAGTGCTCATGGTTGTGAGAGTCAGACTATAAAGAAAGCTGAGTGCAGAAGAATTGATGCTTTTGAACTGTGGTATTGGAGAAGACTCTTGAGAGCCCCTTGGACTGCAAGGAGATCCAACCAGTCCATCCTAAAGGAGATCAGTCCTGGGTGTTCATTGGAAGGACTGATGTTGAAGCTGAAACTCCAATATTTTGGCCACCTGATGTGAAGAGCTGACTCATTTGAAAGGACCCTGAGGTTGGGAAAGATTGAAGGCAGGAGAAGGGGACGACAGAGGATGAGATGGTTGGATGGCATCACCGACTCAATGGACATGGGTTTGTGTGGACTCAGGAGTTGGTGATGGACAGGGAGGCCTGGCGTGCTGTGGTTCATGGCGTCACAAAGAGTCGGACACGACTGAGTGACTGAACTGAACTGAACCCTTTTATAATGTTTGCATGGACAATGGAAAAATACTAATTTGGCAATTACAGAGATTTCAGAAAAATTACAGCAACTCAGAAAAATAACCTCAAGAATAGATCTCTTAAGTAGTTGGCCCACAATATCGAGGTGGCTGTAGAATGAGTTACAACTGAACAGCAAATGTCAAGCATTATTACACTGCTCTGTTCTCACTATTGTAAAATGCCACTTTACATTTTTGAGCAGACTAGTTAATAAGTCTATTCTTATTTCTCTTCTATATTCATATAATACTTTAATTGTTCTGTAGAAGCAAAATTAATTGCTGCTTTGTTTTTATTCAAAACCAAAGAGTCCCCATTTTTCCTTGATTGTCTAAGTCTGATCATGCTTACCAACAATCTCCAAATTCTACATCCTGCCTATTAAGCTGTTTTGTGCTGATGTCAGACTATCAATAATCAATGTTGTGGCTGGACAAAATTGTAGTTCTTATATACTTGCAAAACACCCTTCAGCAGTAACCTTCAGGAAACTTTGAAAAATAAAGCTCTATTATTTACAAAATTTAACAGTTACCCAGCACACATGGGGCCACATAGTGTTGGGGGGAAGAGTAGCAGGCTTGGGGTTCTGACTTTTTTGAAATCATGAGCAGGAATCTAGGATTTCTTAAGTTCATTCTTTGTAGGTGAACTTAAAACACAAGAGTAGAAATTTAAAGTACCCAAACCAAAGAAAGGCAAATATGAGATATCACTTACATGTGAAATCTGAAAAAAAAAAAGATATACAAGCATTTATTTATAAAACAGAAATATTCAAATATATACACGTGTATATATATATATATATATATATATATTGAATTAGTATGTTGTACACCTGAAACAAACATGACATTGTATATCAACTATACTTCAAAGAAAGAAAGAAAGCCAAAAGAGGAAAAAGTCCTCATCAGCCCAAAAGGTCAGTTGTTGAAGTGACCTATGATCTCTAAAACAAAAGAGCCTTATTGGGTGGAGGTGACCTGTCTCTTTATCAAGTCAGATGGCCAACAATTTGTCAGAGATAGCCATCTGTGAAGTGGATTCACCACTGAAATGGGTGCTTCAGCAATCAAACCTTAAGTCAGGCATTTATGTTACCAAAAAAAGAAAAAAACCTGTCAGGGCTTATGCTGCATAAGCTTGTTTTCCTTTTCATTTTTCTATTATTAAGCTCCAGTTTACTTGGATTTCAGAGATGCTTGCACCCTCCTCAATATAGTGGAAAACATTCTATTTCCAGTTATATCTTGCTATATCTGTGTATATATCATGTAAGTCTTCTAATCATTTTAAAGAAAAATGTCCTCTCTGTCACCAAAAACATACCACTTGAAGACTATTTGGCTATTATAAGCTGTCAGACCCTTTAAAATTCACCCATGAATTCTTTCCTTTCTTACACACACATTAAAATAGTTGTGATTTAGCAAATAACAGTATAAACTCATTCTTCCTTCTTCAAGGTGAGGTGCTACTGCTTAGATAATGTTGCTTTGCAACTGTATCAGCTTAATACCAAAAATCCAAATTAAAAAAAAAAAACACGTAGCCATTAATATTATATTGAGATAGATTTGATTTTACAATCAAATTGATGAAAGTGAGGTTTTTCTCCCTCTAACATTGACTTCTATTGTTTGACAAGAGATACCATCACACGGTGAAAATCTATCAATTGACTGAGTTGGATGATTAGCATATAAACCCTTTACAAGGGTGGATGCTGTTCTGCTAACATCTGTGTCCTCAATGCCTGAATAATTGTTAATAAACAAATGTACTTCATAAAGGAGATAAGACAAATATAAGTTTCATGAGGAGTTAAAAATTGCATGTACCTAATAACATACATAATGGAAAACATGATTAGTTCATTAAATAAATATCTTCTGCCTAGTAAGGAGGCCATCTTAGAAGTACACTTGTGGTAGAAAATTAAAATGGAAAGAAGTGGATAGACCAGAGAGATAACTAAAAGGTAAAATCCATAAGATTGTATATAAGTTACAAACAGCAAACGAAATAGGAGACAGAGTTGGGATGATGTATGTTCCATTTTGTGATATTGAGAATAGTAAAAAATAACCAAAAAACCAGAGAACTTTTGATTAGTTTTGATGTACTAATTCTGAGGTTGTTTTAATGTACCCAGGTGTAGAAGTGACATACATAATTGAACATGAAAATATAGACAGTAAATATCTATACTGAAGCACACATCTGGAAGTCACCTTTGTACAGATTTTACTTTAAACTTTGATCCAGTCATAGCATAGTTGCCATTCTTAAAAATCTACTAGGGAGAGAACACTAAAAAGTCAGAAAATTGTCAAACAGGTGGAAAGCACAGCAATAATGAGCTCAGTGTAATGGAACCACAACCTGAGGGATTCAGGAATCCATGGTTAGCTGAAAGAACAATACTGTGGATGTTTAGGATTTGTTCTTTCTGACATGAGTAATTTGTCAAAATATTTCAATCCATGCAAAAGAAAAAGTATAATACCCATGTAGTTATGACTAATAAATTAAATTTATGAATAAACTTTATAAGCAATAAAATACCTAGAATAATCTAATTTTAATTTAAGCTGCTCAGTATCATTCATTCCAGCTTATATTTATAGCTGATGTAAAGGTTATGCAAATTGTTTGGGTCACCCAGCTGTTCTGTCATGAAATGGGCATTCAAACGCAAGTTCATCCTGCTTAGAATTTCAAGCTTTGTTTAAAATTTTTCTATGGAAACTAACTTATGAACATAACTGAATTATTTGTTGAGTCATCTTCCATTAAATTACTGTCTTAATAATGCTCTTTTAAATAACTTTTGACAGCCATGCCTCACTAAATCATAAAGTTTTCCCCAGAATTTTTTTCAGTGCTGCTTTGACTTCCTTATTTCTCAGGGTATAAATAAGGGGGTTAAGCATGGGCGTCACCACAGTGTAGAAGAGGGACACAAACTTTCCCTGGTCCTTGGATCTACTCTTGGCTGGCTGCAGATACATGAAGATAATGGTTCCATAGAAAATGATGACAACCAGCAGGTGGGAGGAGCAGGTCCTAAATGCTTTACGTCGTCCAATGGCTGACTTTATCTTCAGAACTGCTTGAGCAATGTTCCCATAGGACATCAAGATGAGTGACAACGGCACCACCAAGAATAAGACACTAGCCACAAAGAGCTCTGCCTGGTTGAAAGTGGTGTCCACACAAGCCAACTTGATGAGCACAGGAACTTCACAGAAGAAATGATCCACTTTGCGATTCCCACAAAAAGGGAGTTGTAGGGTGAGGGTGGACTGTATAAGGGTGGTCGTCACCCCACTGAGCCACGCCATAGAGGCCAGGATGTTACAGACCCGAGGGTGCATGACAAAGGCATAATGTAGAGGACGGCAGACTGCAACATAGCGGTCATAGGACATAACAGCCAGAAGGACACACTCCGTGGATCCCAGGGCAAGGGAGACATAGAGCTGAACCACACAGCCACCATATGTGATAGACTTATCTGAACTCCCCAGGTTGACTAAAAGCTGAGGAATAATACTGCTGGTGAAGCAAAGGTCCAGGAAGGAGAGATGGGAGAGGAAAAAGTACATGGGATAATGGAGTTTAGAGTCCAAGAGGGATACAAGGATGATGGTAGAGTTGCCGAGGAGCGTCATGAAGTAAAGAAACAAGATTACCCCAAAGAGAATGAGCTCTAATTGAGGTCGGTCAGAAAAACCTACCAGGATGAACCCACGGAGTCTGCTGTCATTGGTCCACTGCATTACTCTTACTTTGATTATTCACTCCAGAATGATGAAGTCACATTAAACAGAAACTGAAAGAATTTTATAGCAATTCCCTTGGCAATTAAGATCTAGAAAGAAAGAAAGAAAATGAAGTCGCTCACTCCTTTTTGACTCTTTGCAACCCCATGGACTGTAGCCTACCAGGCTCCTCTGTTCATGGGATTTTCCAAGAGTACAGGAGTGGGTTGCCATTTCCTTCAAGGGATCTCCCTGACCCAGGAATCAAACCTGGGTATCCCACATTGTAGGCAGACACTTTTACCATCTGAGCCACCAGGGAATTAAGATCTAGATATTGAGAAATAAGACTTCGGATATAGGTAAAGAGAAAGGGCCAAAGTAGAGGATACTGGAGTGTGATATCATTGGTTATCTTGTGAAGTGGTATGCCTGACCTTTTGATCATAGATTTTCCATTTATCTTGAGGATAAAACAAAAGTTTTAAAATGCATCAAGGTTGAAATTCTCAACACCTTTTCATCAATATCATTTTTTTTCAATATAAAAGTAATGGAATTTTGTAGGAAATGTAGGAATCATAAACATCAAAGTGCATTCTCAGAACCTACCAAATAGATTAAGTAAGGTAGGGCCATGATGAAACATGTGAGAATATGCATCTTATTATCTGTGTCAGCAGTGCATTTATGAGAATGTATAGTAGAGAGAAGACTCTATAAAGGACAAGGCTTAGATTGGATTAACTGTGCTCTCAAAAAGATGAGAACAATCGAAGAAGAAAACATGTCTTGATGGTAAGATATAAATATAGAGGGCTTTCCTAGTGACTCAGTGGTAAAGAATCCGCCTGCCAATACAGGAGATATGGATTTGATCCCTGATCTGGGATGATCCCACATGCCATAGAGCAACTGAGCCCATGCGCCGCAACCATTGAGCTTGTGCTCTAGCACCCAGGAGCCACAACTACTGAGTCCATGTGCCACTGCAACTAGAGAATAGTCCCCACTCTCCGAAATGAGAGTAAGCTCACACAGAAGCAGAGACTGAACATAGCCAAAAATAAATAAAATTATTTTTTACAAAGAAATGAGTATAGAAATGGAGAGTACATTATAGGATGGCATAGAAAAAAGGAACTAAATTTGAAGCATGATTATTGCTTATTGACTATGCCACATAACAGAATAAGATACAAGGTAAACTTGAGTCACTTTTTCAAAGATACCAATATCAATACACATTATCTGCATAGCCTAGGCTTTGTAGGAGGGTTTTGATTTGCTTTAAATTTTCCTTTGCAAGATAAGTATGCCTGCACAGTGTAGAATCATTTAAAACAGAAGATAGCCTAGTCCAGAAACTATGTAGGCAGCTAATAATAACAATGTCATGCTAAGTCACTTCAATAGTGTCCAACGCTTTGTGACTCTATGGACTATAGCCTGCCAGGCTCCTCTGTCCATGGGATTTTCCAGACAAGAAAACTGGAGTGAGTTGCCATACTTTCCTTCAGGGGATCTTCCCAATCCAGGGATCAAACTTATATTTCTTGTGTCTCCTGCACTGGCAGGTGGGTTCTTTACCACTAGTGTTACCTGGGAAGTCCATAAAATAACAGTGTAGACAATCACAATTAGAGACAGTGAAGTTGATATCAATAGAATGCAAGAAATGCTTCAGAGCATGAAATAAAAATTGTTAGGAATTAACTACCATTAGAATATCGAGCCAATGAATAGAAAGACGTTAAAATTATTGAAGTTTTGCACATAGTGAAATAAGATTGAGTAGTTAAGAACAGTGTGCATCAATTCAGTTCCAAGTCAGTTGATGCCTGGAAAAATCAGACTGATCATTTCTACAATGTTCAAGAACAAAATTAAAAACCCCTGTTTTGATGCCTTTCTTGTCATAAAGACTTTGACCTAGAGTCCCACCCAACCTATGACACATTGTTACCAGCTACTCATTTGACACCTATTCATAATTAAAATCCTATATAAACACATAAATCATATACATATAACCTTTATGACTATGGAAATTGCATAATAATATGATTAGAACAGCTAAATGAATATAAGCACTATCCCCAGCCAAATGTCAAAACTCTGGATGTTTGAAGAACTTATGGCAAATTAATCATTATCACTCCCCAAGTCTTTTTTAAAATACAAATGCAGCTGAAAGGGGTAACACTTTAATACTTTAAATTTTTGTCCTGAAGTTTTTATTTAAAAATAATCCTGTCAAGTTTTTTTATTTTTTTAAACCATATCTCTTTTACCACTAAGTATGTTGTTTCAGCACAGGTTTTCAAAATTTCTCTTTTGTGTCATTAAAATCCACCAAGACACCACCAAAGTCATATTTATTGTGCTTAGACACACATGCAATCATTGCCTCGCCTTGTGTTAATGGAAGTCTATAGAGCATGATGAAAAGTCAAGGATTTCAGAGGCATAAAAGGTTTAAGTCCTGGTCTTTCACATCTTAGTTGTATATCTTGAATAAATCTCTAGATATCACTGGGCTTTGGTTTGCTTGACTGCAACATGGAGATGATGAATAGTTCTAATTTACAGGAGTAATGTAAGGACTGTTTGAGATAGTGGATCTAGAATGGCAGTGCTTTGGTTGGGGATAAAGATGTGAATAAATATTGTATTTCATGTATGGGAGAGAGTGTTAAAATGCAAGGTCAGAAGTCCTTCATGTAGTTTACTAGCCCCTCGATAATCATGCCTTAGCCAAACATGGTGGCTTTCGACACCTCCTTCCAAGCCTCAGAAGGAAACACTTTCAGTTCTCCAAACTTAGAATGTGGTTTTCCATTGTTAAGTTTTATTGCATACTGTGTTTTTAATAGTATTCACTCATACCTCATACCACATCTGCTTAGATATTTTTACATTCTTTAAGTCTCAATCTAATCAACACTTTGGTGAATCTTTACAGAAGTCACTTTTGCAATTCATTTCTACAACTCTGTATTTCTGTACTTACACATTATTAGCATTAAAGAGTATTGAATGTGATGTCTATTATCTTGATGTACTTCATGTCTAGCATATTTTCCAAAAAATGATTGTGAAGTCAAAATGAATATATAATTATATATCAATAAAACTTGGGCTTCCCTGGTGGCTCAGATGGTAAACAATCTGCCTCCTACATGGGACACCCAGGTTTGATCCCTGGGTTGGGAAGATCTCCTGAAGACGGGAATGGCAACCCACTCCAGTATTCTTGCCTGAAGTATTCCATGGACAGAGGCTATTGTCCATATGGTCACAAAGAGTCAAACATGACTGAATAACTAACACTTTCACTTTCAAATAAAATTTTAAAAGAAGAACTTGTGGCTTATCTAATAATATATTTATCTTTTATCATTTAATATATGAAATATTTTACATATTTGCATAGTAATATATTTTTTATTATTTATTCCATTATATATAATTATATATTATGCTTCATTATATATGAAATAAAAGACAGAAGATCTAGAATAATGAACTTATAATACATATTCAAATATTATGTTATAATATAATAAATGACAAAGAAAAAGATCTAAATATTCAGAAAGAAGACTTTGTAATAAAGGGAAGGGGCTAAAGTAGAGAATACCAGTGTGTAATATCATCAATTATCCCATGATACCTGGTCTATTGATCAGAGATTTTCCATCTACCTTGAAAACAAAACAACTTAGAATGAATCAAGATTGAGGTTTTCACCTCTTTTTCATCAATATCAAATCTATATATACTTAATTTTTATACTCTTCTCTATTCAGTCATAAACACATTGAGGACCAGTTTTCTTATCCTTTTAACAGCATGTATTAAGGTATTTATACATGTTAGGTGAATAACTGCAAATTAACTATTTCTCTTAGACATTATATCAGCTAATGTATCCACCAAAATTTATTGTATATATACTATGTCCTATGCTATATAAGGGGAATAAGACATTTTAAAAAGCATGAATTTTGTATCAAAAATTTTGCTGGCTAGTAGAAGCACAAGTGTACTCAAGAAGTAAGCACAATGAGAAGCTTTAGGTACCATTACTTAGCAAATCTTATTCCATTTTCCAATAACTAACAGAGGGGAGGAAAAATGGAGATGAAAGAAAGATCTCAGAAAGTATATTTGAATTGAGCTTTTAAGATTATAGAGTGCTCTTGAGTTGCACAAGTTTATTTCAAGAAGCAGCAGCAGTCTAATGAGTTTTTAAAAAAAGAAAAAACACAGACTTGAAATAACTTGGTATCATCAGTAACTGCTGAAAATTATTGCCTGGAGCTTAAAGTGCAAGAGCTGGAGAGAGCAGAGAGATAGAGAAGCTACAACCAGTTGTTGATTGATCTTAGGCTATTTAGGTACTAGAAATCCATACAACATTTTTACAAACTATGACAACCATGTGGGTCACTTTATGAATAGAAATGTCAAGAAATTATTCTGAAGACTTCAGCAGAGGCTAGGTGATAGAAACGGGATCTAAAACAGCAAGAAGGAAAAGGTAAATGTCTGCTGACTTTTACTTTCCACTGTCTTTGATCCAATTCATGTCTTTGAAAATAAAAACAAACTTATCTCATGGTACTACTGAACAGGCCATTCTGATAAGAGAATTCCAAATGGGTTTTCTATTTATCTACAAATGTTTGTTACATGATATACAGAGAACCGCACCTCTCATAGTTGAGTTTGGAAGCTGCTTCTCACTTACAAAAGAAAATGCATTACCTGGTCTCAATACTTTGCTGCAGAAAGTTTCTGCCTGCTGTTACCATTTTTGAAATAGAGTAAAGTGTCTTGGCTGTTTATGTTGCATCAATTCTGAGAGGATTCCAGGACAAGACTGCAATCTGTGTAGTTGCTTAGGAATTCACTAGATAAAACATGAGATTTGGCATTTTCTCTAAGGGTGATCACTGACTACCTGGCTAACTTTGGGAAATGGTTTTATGTCCCTAGAACTAAGTGTCTTTATAAATAAAGTTAAGATATTACCATCAGTTTTTTCCATGCATCTAAGATATATTGCCATGAGGCATTAAATGTGTTTTATGAGTATCACTGAAAGTCAGTAATTCAATCATGAGTACATAATGAATGAGACACAGAGGACTCATCATACACCAAACTCTGTTCTGAGTATGTGCATTCTGTGAACCTGTTTAATTCTATGAGACTAGTGGTTTTTACTATCAACAAAGTGATTTTTTTTATCAACAAAGATGAGAAAATTGATGCTGAGAGTGGAGAAGTAACGTGTTCATGGAGACTTTAGTGGCAAAGCCAGAATCTGAGCCCAGGTGTTTGTACTCCCAAACTCCTCACACTGTGCTGGCCTCCTGGGTTCTTGCTAAGATGCAAGAAATGGACATACGTGTATTGGCTATGCAACTACCACTACCTATTAAGTCATCTCTTTAGTGTCTCATTCATAGTACTTTGTTTTCTAAGAGATTAATTTTGATGAAAACTGCCCTGTGTTGAGTTTTAGCTTTAAGCCTTCCAGGCTGTGCTAATACCTTGGAGAGCTCTCAGATATTTACATTCAAACACTCCAAGACCACGGATGGAAAGCAGTGTCACGATGGTGGTATACCAAAACCTATTTCATATATACACATCTGTGTGTTCTGCTCTGAGGTGAAGAGAGGAAGGAAAATTTAATAAGAACATATAGACAGAGTCGGTGGCAGGTGGCATTCTGACAAATGATAGAGACAGAGAGTAACACTGGGAAAGAAGATGAGGAGTAAAAGAAATACAATCGTGGGGAAACTGGCATATATGATACATCTTTGCAGCTTTTGGAGCTAGAGATATTCACTTAGTCAGATGAGCAAAACCGGGCATGAATGAAGCCAATGTTTAGAGTTTAATCTTAGGGTGATATTTTCTGGTTCAGAAGTACACACCACACATGAATGTGGGGAAAGAGGTAGCAGTACAGATGTTTCTATTGTTCAGTAGAGTGAACCCTAAACCAGTAGATCTAAGCATAGCTTACTGCAATCAATGTGTATTGGGGTTATCTGATTAGATATTGTGAAATGTTTACATGTTGCTTATGAGAGTAAAGAGTATTGGAAAAATCTTACAAAACTTACCCATAAAGTTGCTGATATAAAGGTTTTATGTATAATTGCTTCTGAGATGCCTAGTGTGGAGTTCATAGCTATCATTCTATCATAAGAGACTTGTACCATTCCTGCATTATTCATTTGGTTTGATCTTAATAGGTCATTTTCCCCTTTTTACTGATTTTCCCTTTTCCCTAAAGTAAAATGAAAGAATGGAGAAAAATTGAACTGTGAAAGGGCTGGGTTACACAAATTTAATTCTTATTATAACCCCAATCTAAGTATTGTCCAGGAGAGGAAGAGTTTGCTGCTATATAATTTTAATGCTGAGTATCAACTGTTAAGGAAATATAACTTAAAATATAACATTTTAAGCCCACAAAGCAGGGAAAGAACCCTGCATTTTCATGAATACACCAAACCAATGAACTTTTGGAAGCCACACAGTAGTCAATCTCTTACAAACTCATTGACATCTCTTCTTTAGAAATGCATTACCCAGTTACCTTTTCCCTGCTTAGTGGTGACGTTAGTCCAAAATTGTCTGCTGCCAACTCATTAAAGATCCTTGAACCCATGGTTTCATCTCTATGTGTTTCTTTGCCACCTCTGTAAAAAAAGAATGAAAACTAAAATATCTCTATGCTTTAAAGAAAGATTAAAATACTTTTTAAGTTTAATTTTAAAAAGATTTTTAAGTCAACAGACTATAACCAAATTTATGGCTCTTAAAAGAAGCTACTATAAATGCTTTAGAAGTCTCTCTGAAGTAATAAACTTATGATTATAATTTGGTAGCAATTAAATGAACTCCCTCACTTTATCCAACTCTTATAGCATGGACATTCTTATTTGGTCAGCATGATAGTTCAAACAGAATTCTATGAAACATATTGAGCAGTTATCCTTCCAGATGTTGTAACATTTAAATTTTGAGGAAATATTAGCTATTTAAAAAGCATGTTATCTTAAGAATAACACATATTTAGAGTAGCACAACCTTTGGAGTATGTAAAGATGTTCTGCCTCACGTGGTGTTCAGAGAATAGACACAATTTATTAAAAAGTTGTCAATTTTCCTGGTGTGGACGCTTTGCATACTACAGAGAGAGATCATGCATTTGTCCTCTGGGATACTATGCCCCACCAGGAAATACTTATTAACAGAAGATGGCCAAGGAGAACAATTCATTGTAATCCCTAAAGTCATATTTTTTTGTCATTTGAAACATTTTTAACAGCCTAGAAAATTTCAATAGTATCTCTGGAGATAATGACTAACTTATTCTATAAAGGTTTGATAGAATTAATTACTGAGTATGTGAGCCTGAAGGCTTCTGCTTTGGAAAGTTTTATATATATTTAAACCTATATTTTAATCCATGGCTTTACTTTAAATACAAGTGTCATAGATTTCAATTAATACAAAAAATAAATCAAACTTGTTGCTAGTTAACAGCTTACAGTTACTGGTATAATTTAAGCTCTAGGAAACCTACAGTCCACTAGCAAACCATACAGTTCTGTGTCATGTGTTTCGCTGTCACCTTAAATCATTTTGTTCGTTTTCTTCCAATTTAATTGAAATATAATTGATATCCAGCACTGTAGTATAAGTTGAAGGTGTAGAGTATAAGATTTGAATTACATATCATGAAATGATTATCATTATAAGTTTAGTGAACATCCATCATCTCATATACATACAAATATGAGAAACAGAAATTTTTTTCCTTGTGATGAGATTTCTTAGGATTTACTCTCTTAACAGCTTTCATATATAACATGCAGCACGGTAATTCAATCATGTTGTACATTACATCCAGTGCTTATTTATCTTATAACTGGAAGTTTATACATTTTGACTACCTTGATTCAGTTCCATTTCACAACACTCTCTGCCTCTGGCAATCACAAATCTCATATTCTTTTCTACAAGTATTTTTTTAATTTACTCTGAAGTAGAAATGACCTATAATTCTACATTAGTTCCTGTTAGACAACACAGTTCAGTTCATTTAAGTCGCTCAGTCGTGTCCAACTGTTTGCGACCCCATGGACTACAGCACATCAGGCTTCCCTGTCCATTACCAACCCTGGGAGACTACTTAAACTCATGTCCATGAAGTCGGTGACAATCCAACCATCTCATTCTCGGTCGTCCCCTTCTCTTCCCACCTTCAATCTTTCCCAGCATCAGGGTCTTTTCAAATGAGTCAGTTCTTCACATCAGGTGGCCAAAGTATTGGAGTTTCAGCTTCAGCATCAGTCGTTCCAATGAATATTCAGGACTGATTCCCTTTAGGATTGGCTAGTTGGATCTCCTTGCTGTCCAAGGGACTCTCAAGAGTCTTCTCTAACACCACAATTCAAAAGCATCAATTCTGTGTTGCTCAGCCTTCTGTATAGTCCAAGTCTCACATCCATACCTGACTACTGGAAAAACCATAGCTTTCACTAGATGGACCTTTGTTGGCAAAGTAACGTCTCTGCTTTTTAATATGCTGTCTAGGTTGGTCATAGCTTTTCTTCCAAGGAGCAAGCATCTTTTAATTTCATGGCTGCAGTCACCATTTGCAGTGATTTTGGAGCCCAAATAAATAAAGCCTGCCACTGTTTCTACTGTTCCCCATCTATTTGTCATGAAGTGATGGGACCAGATGCCATGACCTTAGTTTTCTGAATGTTGAGTTTTAAGCCAACTTTTTCACTCCCCTCTTTCACTTTCATCAAGAGGCTTTGTAGTTCTTCACTTTCTGCCATTAAGGATGGTGTCATCTGCGTTATCTGAGGTTATCTATATTTCTCCCGGCAATCTTGATTCCAGCTCGTGCTTCATCAAGCCCAGCATTTCTCAGGATGTACTCTGCATAGAAGTTAAATAAGCAAGGTAACAATATACAGCCTTGACATACTCCTTTCCCGATTTGGAACCAGTTTGTTGTTCCATGTCCGGTTCTAACTGTTGCTTCTTGACCTGCATACAGATTTCTCAGGAGGCAGGTCAGGTAGTCTGGTATTCCCATCTCTTGAAGATATTTCCACAGTTTTTTGTGATCCATACAGTCAAAGGCTTTGGTGTAGTCAATAAAGCAAAAGTAGATGTTTTTCTGGAACTCTCTTGCTTTTTCAATGATCCAGCGGATGTTGGCAATTTGATCTCTCGTTCCTCTGCCTTTTCTAAATCCAGCTTGAACATCTGGAAGTTCACAGTTCACGTGCTATTGAAGTCTGGCTTGGAGAATTTGAGCATTACTTTGCTAGCGTGTAAGATGAGTGCAATTGTGCGGTAGTTTGAACATTCTTTGACATTGCCTTTCTTTGTGATTGGAATGAAAACTGACCTTTTCCAGTCCTGTGGCCACTGTTGAGTTTTCCAGATTTGCTGGAAAATTGAGTGCAGCACTTTCACAGCATCATCTTTTAGGATTCAAAATAGCTCAGCTGGAATTCCATCACCTCCACTAGCTTTGTTTGTACTGATACTTCCCTAGGCCCACTTGATTTCACATTCTGGCTCTAGGTGAATGATCATACCTTTGTGATTATCTGGGTCATGAAGATTTTTGCTTAGTTGTTCTCTTTTTTGCATAATTCTTCTTCATAGTATTCTTGCCACCTCTTCTTAATATCTTCTGCTTCTGTCAGGTTCATACCATTTCTGTCCTTTGTTGTGCCCATCATTGCATGAACTATTCTCTTGGTATCTTTAATTTTCTTGAAGAAATCTCTAGTATTTCCCATTCTGTTTTTTCCCCCTATTTATTTGCATTGTTCACTTAGGGAGGCTTTCTTATCTCTCCTTGATATTCTTTGGAACTCTGCATTCAGTTGGCTATATCTTTCCTTTTCTCCTTTACCTTTCATGTCTCTTCCTTTCTCAGCTATTTGCAAGACCCCCTCAGACAACCATTTTGCCTATTTGCATTTCTTTTTTTTTTTGGAGATGGTTTTGATCACAGGTTCCTGTACAATATTATGAACTAGTGTCCCTAGTTCTTCAGGCACTCTGTCTATCTTGTCTAATCCCTTGAATCTATTTGTCACTTATACTGAATAATCATAAGGTATTTGAATAGTGAGCATAAAGGGAACATACCACAATGTATTAAAAACCACATATGACAAACCATAGCTAACATCACACTCAACAGGGAAAAGCTGTAAGCATTTCCTCTAATATCTGGAACAAGACAAGTATGTCTACCCTTACCACTTTTATTCAATATAGTTTTGGAATTCCTAGTCATGGCAATCAGAGACAAAAAATATAAATAAGAAGATTTCACATTGGAAAAGAAGTAATGCTGTCATTGACTACAGGTGACATGATACTGTACATAGAAAAAACTAAAAATACTACCAGAACATTACTGCAGTTCATCAATGAATTTGGTAAAGTCACAGGATGCAAAATTAATACGTTGAAATCTGTTGCTTTTCTATACACTAAACAATGAAAATTCAGGAAGAGAAACTGAGAAAGCAATTCTAGTTAATATCACATCAAAAAGAACAAGAATCCTAGGGAAAAAACTGACCTAAGAAAACAAAAGATCTATACTCTTAAATCTGTAAGATGCTGATGAAAGTAAATGCAGATTAAACAAACAGATGTAAAGATGTACCATATTCTTAATTGGAAGAATCAACATTGTGAAAATGACTATTATCCCAAAGCAGATTCAAGTCCTATTAAATTGCCAATGGCATTTTTCACAAAAATAGAATAAACTTTTAAAAAATTTGTATGGAGACACAAAAGATCCCAAATACCAAAGAAATCTTGAGAATAAAGAAGTAAAGTTGGAGGAAATACCTTCTGTGATTTCAGACTATATTATTACAACCAAGCTGCAGTCATCAAAATAGTATAGTACTAGCAAAAAAAAAAAAAGACATATTGATCAGTGAAGCTCAATAGAAAGCTCAGAAATAAACACACCTGTGGTCAATGATATACAACAAAGAAGGCAAGAAAATACAATGGAGAAAAGACAGTCTCTTTCTAAGTGGTGCTGGGAAACCTGGGCAGCTTCATCTAAAAGAAGACAGGGATCAAGACTATCCCCATGGAATAGAAATGCAAAAAGTCAAAATGGTTGTCTGAGGAGACCTTACAAATAGCTGTGAAAAGAAGAGAAGTGAAAAGCAAAGGAGAAAAGGAAACATATTCCCATTTGAATGCAGAGTTCCAAAGAATAGCAAGGAGAGATAAGAAAGCCATTCTCAGAGATCAATGCAAAGAAATAGAGGAAAAGAACAGAATGGGAAAGACTAGAGATCTCTTCAAGAGAATGAGAGATACCAAGGGAACATATACATCTATATGTATAAAATACCCAATCAATAAATAGGTAAGATATCTAAATAGACATTTCTCCAAAGAAGACATACAGGTAACCAAAAAGCATGTGAAGAGATGCTCAACATTGCTAATTACTATAAAAAATACATGTCAAGCCCTCAGATTGGGAGAAAATAATAGCAAACGAAGCAACAGACAAAGATTTAATCTCAAAAATATACAAGCAACTCCCGTAGCTCAATTCCAGAAAAATAAATGACCCAATCAAAAAATGGGCCAAAGAACTAACCAGACATTTCTCCAAAGAAGACATACAGATGGCTAACAAACACATGAAAAGATGCTCAACATCACTCATTATCAGAGAAATGCAAATCAAAACCACAATGAGGTACCATTACACGCCAGTCAGGATGGCTGCTATCCAAAAGTCTACAAGCAATAAATGCTGGAGAGGGTGTGGAGAAAAGGGAACCCTCTTACACTGTTGGTGGGAATGCAAACTAGTACAGCCACTATGGAAAACAGTGTGGAGATTCCTTAAAAAACTGGAAATAGAACTGCCATATGACCCAGCAATCCCACTTCTGGGCATACACACTGAGGAAACCAGATCTGAAAGAGACATGTGCACCCCAGTGTTCATCGCAGCACTGTTTATAATAGCCAGGACATGGGAGCAACCTAGATGCCCATCAGCAGATGAATGGATAAAGAAGCTGTGATACATATACACCATGGAATATTACTCAGCCATTAAAAAGAATTCATTTGAATCAGTTCTAATGAGATGGATGAAACTGGAGCCCATTATACAGAGTGAAGTAAGCCAGAAAGATAAAGACCAATACAGTATACTAACGCATATATATGGAATTTAGAAAGATGGTAACGATAACCCTATATGCAAAACAGAAAAAGAGACACAGATGTACAGAACAGACTTTTGGACTCTGTGGGAGAAGGCGAGGGTGGGATGTTTTGAGAGAATAGCATCGAAACATGCATATTATTATGTGTGAAACAGATCACCAGCCCAGGTTGGATGCATGAGACAAGTGCTCAGGCCTAGTGCACTGGGAAGACCCAGAGGGATCGGGTAGAGAGGGAGGTGGGAGGGGGGATCGGGATGGGGAATACATGTAAATCCATGGCTGATTCATGTCAATGTATGGCAAAAACCACTACAATATTGTAATTAGCCTCCAACTAGTAAAAGTAAACGGAAAAAAAATACATGTCGAAGACTACAATGGGATATCACCTCATAGGAGTCAGAATGGTCATTATCATTAATGTCTACAAACAATAAATGCTGGAAAGGGTGTGGAAAAAAAGAGAACCCTAGAACCCTCTTACCTTGTTGGTGAGAATGTAAATTGGTACAACCACTATGGAGAATACTATGAATATTCCTTAAAAAAACAAAATTAAAACTACCATGTGATCCAGCATTCCAATTATGGGCATATATCTGGATAAAAACCATAATTTCAAAAGATACATGCACCCCAATGTTCAGCACTATTTACAATAGTCAATGTATGGAAGCAAACTGAATGTCCACATGGTACACATATCCAATGGAATATTACTCAGTCATTTAAAAAATGAATAATGTCATTTACAACAATATAATCGATCTGGAGATTAGCATACTAAATGAAATAAGTCAAACAGAGAAAGACAAATATCATGTGATGTCATTTACATGCAGAAGCTAAAAAAATGTGATAAAAACAAACATTTACAAAACAGAAACAGACACACTTCAAAAAGAAAATTATGGTTACCAAAGGAGAAAGGTGGAAAGGCAGGATAAATTAGGAATAACATGTATTCCCTAAAATATATAAAATAGATAATCAGCAAGATTAAGGTATAGCACAGGGAACTCTACTCAATATTTTGTAATAAGCTATTATTCAGGAAAAAATTATTATTATTAAAGATTATTCAGGACAATAGTCTGAAAAAGTGGATATATGTATATGTGGAGCCAAATCACTTTTCTGTACACCTGAAACTAATGTAATCTTGTAAATAAACTATACCCCAATATAAAATAAAAAGTAAATTTATAAAAGTAAATCAATAAATTACTGATAAGTATTAATATGTGCATATTGCCATTCTTCTTGTTTCAAGATTATTTTTGTAGTTCTTTTGTGTTTCTTCTTCTTTCCTTCCCTTCTGTGTGATATGATGACTAACTTATGTTATGTTTGGAATTTTTCTTTGTTGTGTTTTTATCTACTGAAAATTTTTGGCTTGTGATTATCATGAGGCTTATATATAGCAATATAGAAAATATGTGTGTATATAAATACACATATATATGTAACTGTTTTGTTTCTGATATCTTATTCAAATCCTTTTTAATGACCTTGAATTTTTACTTTCTCCCATTATGTTTCCTGTTTTTGACATCCATATTTATATCTTTTTCCTTTGTGTGTCCCTTAGCTAATTTTATTATAGATGATTGTATTACTTTTGTCTTTTAATCTTTCTACTAGTTTCATAAAAGGTTTATACTTCCTTTACTGTATACCTGCTTTTTCCCATTAGACTTTTTTCTTTTACAGCTTTTTATTTTCTAAATTCTGGCCTTTTCTTTTCCATTTTGTGATGTCTATTTAATATTTATTGTAGAGCTGGTCTCATGGAGCTAAACCTTTTCAATTTTTATTGTCTGTGAAATGTTTTATCTCTCTGTCACATCTTAATAAAAGCCTTGCCGTATGGATTATTCTTGGCTTTAGGTTTTTAGCTTTCATCGTTTTCAATATAAAGCATTACTCTCTTTTTGCCTACAGAGTTTCTGCTGAAAAGTCAGCTGATAGTGTAATGATAGCTCACTTGTTCATAACCTGTTGCTTTCCACTTGCTGCTTATATTGTTCCATCTTTAATTTTTACCACTTTAATTACACTTTGTCTTGATGTGATCCCCTTGGGACTTTCTGTTTTGTATTCTCTGTGCTTCCTATACCTGTATGTCTGTTTCCTTTCCCAGGTTGGGGGAAGTTTTACCTAATATGTTTTTAATATGTTCTTAGTCCCTTTCTCTCTTTTTTCTCCTTTTGGGACTCCTTCCATATTTCTCAATGGTAAAGAAGATGCTTGCCAATGAAGGAGATGCAAGAGATACAGGTTTGATCTCTGGGCCAGGAAGATCCCCTAAAGTTGAAAACAGCAAGCTGCTCTAGTATTCTTGCCTGGAAAATTCCATGGACAGAGGAGCCTGGTAGACTACAATCCGTGGGGCTGCAAAGAGATACAACTGAGTGACTAAGAACATGCAGGGTATGTGTCAAACATATCTAATTTTTAAATAAAAGAATTTTTTCTTCTGAGATCCTGTATCTTCTTCGCTATCATTATTCTGACTTTTTTTCCTATCTCCACTTCACTTAATTGTTTTTCTGGGGCTTTATCTTGTTCTTTCATCTGGTACATATTCCTCTACTGCTTCACTTTGTTGAATTTGTGATTATGGTTTTCTTTCTGCAGGTTGCAAGGTTGTAGTTCTTGCTTCTGTTGTCTGCCCTCTAGTGTATGAGACTATCTAAGAGGCTTTTTCAAGCTTTCTGAGGGGAGGGACTAGTGGTGGGTAGAGCTGGGTATTGTCCCTCTGGTGGTCAGTCTTGCACTCAGTAAAACTTTAATCTACTTGTCTGCTGATTGATGGGGCTGTGTTCCAAACCTCTTTATTGTTTGGCCTGAGGTGACAAAGCACTGGAGCCTACAGACTGTTTGGTGGGGCTAATGGCTATTTCTGGAAGGGCTGACTCCAATGAGTACTTCCCAGAACTGATCCTTCCAGTGTCTTCATCCCTGAAGTGAGCCTCAGCCACCCCAAACTCTGCAGAAGACCTTTCAGTATTACCAAGGAGATCTTGCCTAGTCTCTTATGGTTTCACTAATTTTCCCCCCTGGGTCCTAGTGTGCACAAGACTTTGTGTGTGCCCTCCAAGAGTGGAGCTTCTGTTTTCTCCAGTGTTGTGGAAGCCCTGCAATCAGACCCCAGTGGTCTTCAAAAGCCAGATTCTCTGGGGACTCTTCCTCCCATTCCCTGACCTCCAGCTGGGAAGTTTGACATGGGGCTCAGAATTCTCCTGTGGAATAACTTCTGTGGTATAATTATTTTTCAGTTTGTAGGTCGCTTACCTGCTGGGTATGGGATTTGATTTTATTATGACCACACCCCTTTTACTGATTCATTCTAGCTTCCTCTTTGTCTTTGGATGTGGGGTATCTTTTTTTGATAGGTTTTCTCATGGTTGTTCAGCAGTTGTGAATTCCTTTCACATGAATTTCATTTCATCACTGCACAGACTGTCTAGTTGTGGCACACAAACTTAGTTGCTGTGCAGTAGTATGGGATCCAAGTTCCTCGACCAGGGATGAAACCCATGTTCCCTGCATTGCAAGGTGGATTCTTAACCACTGGACCATCAGGGAAGTCTCTGAGATTTATTTTTAAAGCTCAAATGCCTAAGATATATTGATGAACAGATAATGATTACTAGGCAGAGTTTTCCACGGAGATAGACCAATACAAAAAATATATCTGTATCTGTATCTATCTACCTATCTGTCTGTCTATCTGTCCATAGAGAGACAGAGAAAGAATTTTCTCACACAAAAGTAATGATTGATAAGCCTGAAATTTCTAAGTGGGCCTGACAGCTGAAAATTCAGGTAAGAATTGAAGCTGCATCTTGAATCTGAATTCTGTAGGACAGGAGTCTGGAGATTTATGCTAGACTTCTATGTTGCAGTCTTAGAAAGAATTCTTTCTTTCTTGGTTTATATCAGTCTTTTTTAATTAAGGCTTTTAGTTGATTGGATGAGGCCCACACAACATTATAAAAGGTTAAGTGATGTGAGTGAAAGTTGCTCAGTCGTGTGCGACTATTTGCGACCCCGTGGACTGTCCATGGAATTCTCCAGGCCAGCATACTGGAGTAGGTAGCCTTTCCCTTCTCCAGGGTATCTTCCCAACCCAGGGATCGAACCCAGGTCTCCCACATTGCAGGCAGATTCTTTACCAGCCGAGCCACAAGGGAAGCCTGTAAAGGGTTATGAACTTTACTAAAAATTTACCCACTTAAATGATAATCACATCTAAAAAAAAAAATCACAACATCTAGATGGTTGCTTGACCAGCCTAGACAAGTTGCAGTCCACCCTTTGCTTATGTGGCATCCATACACATCTTCTTAAACAGTACTAAATCTGCAAATAAAAAAATAACAGAGTGGAATGGGTAAAAGTGCTTAAAATGTACAAAATTCCAGTTAAAAGACAAATAGGTCTGGGGGTGTAATAACAGCATGGTGACTATAGTTAACAATACTGTATTGTATCTTTAGAAGTTGCTAAGTAAGTCTTAACAGTTCTTATCATGAAAAAACAATGTGTACTTATGAGTGATGATGGATGTTAACTATATATACATATATTAAACCATTATTAGTTTTGTATCTAAAACTAATACAATGTTATATCTCAATTTAAATAAATAAGAAAGTGTCAAAGGCTGACTAGACTAGAAAAACAATATTTAGCTATAAGCTAAGCTATTTAAAAGAGGCATCTAACATATAAGGACATGGAAAAGTTGAGAGGAAAAAGGATAGAAAAAGATAATTGAGTCATGCAAATAATAACCAAAACAAAACTGATATGGCTTTATTAATATTAGAAAAAATAAAGCTTAAGTAAAGAGGATATATAAGAGGATAACAAGGAGAGGTGCCAATTCTAAACTTTGCATGAAGTTAATAATATCTTTCAAAATATATAACTAAATATAGTATAGAATGAAAGGAAACTGACAAATTTACCACCATAGTAGGATATTTTAAACACATTTTTTTCTCAATAATTATCACATTTAAAGGAAAAAAATGAAGATAGGCTATTTAAACCACATGATTAACTGGTTATATCTAATCGGTATATACAAAATGGAACCAAAGTTACATTATTTTTTTAGCTCACTATGATATAGTTTCAAAACTTTTCCACTTACTGTATCATGAAACAATTTTTGACAGATTTCAGAGAACTAGTACTATATAGACATCCTTCGCCAACAACAATAATTAGAAAATATTAACAAAAAGAAAAAAGAAAAAAAACTGATACTAGAAATCGAGAATGTGCTTTTAAATAACTTACGATCCAAAATGTAGTAAAAACAGAAAATATTAAATACTGAACAGTTGTCGAAATGTGTTTTAAGATATGTAGAATACAGCTTAAACAGTACTTTTAAATTTATGATCTTAGATGTTTACTTTACAGAAGAAAGGATGAAATATAATTTGTGAATGACACAAATTCAGAAATCAGTTAAAAAAAAAGAAAAGAGAAAGAACAAAATTATACCTTTCCTTATCTTTTTCTAAAATTTTATTTATTTACTTTTGGCTGCGCTGGGTCTTTGTTGCTGCGTGGGCTTTTCTTCGGCTGTGGTGAGCAGAGCTAGTCTCTAGCTGTGGTATGCAGGGTTCTCGTTGCAGACTTGTCTTGTTGAGGCGCACAGGCTCTAGGGCGTGGGCTTTAGCAGTGGCACGTGAGCTCGGGAGTTATGGCTCCTGGGCTCTCGAGCACAGTATCAACAGTTGTGTTGCACAGGCTTAGGTGCTCCACACAGATTAAGCGACTCCACAGCATGTGGGATTTTCCTAGATCAGGGGTTGAACCCGTGTCTCCTGCATTGGCAGGTGGATTCTTTACCACTGAGGCACCATGGAAGCCCCTCTTGCTTATCTTTTGTATATCCAAAGGTATACTAATCTTCTCCCCAAAAAAGAATGCAAAGTCCTTGGATGAGATTCACTCTTCTGTTTGATATTCTGTAACTTAAATACTGTGATATAAAGTTAAAATGTATATGTATATATGTGTATGTATGTATATATAAGGAAAGTCAATACATTTTATGTTTCATGATAAGAAAATGAGAGGAAAGATGTAAAGACATTTGCTTAATATAAATGTACAGGTATATGTAATATGTAAAATGTTTATATACTGTACATTTTATATACAGTTTATATATATATGTGTGTGAATATATATATGATATAATTCATAAACAAACACATGCATAGCAACATAAAAGAAATACTCATAACAATTACAATCCTCATTTCTGTAATTGGTCACATGGTTGTAGCTGGATAATTATCATTTTTCTTTACACATTACATATTTCCTGTGCCCTCAGCAAGTAGCTCAGATAGTTGTGGGTTTTTTACCTTGTGGGGTGATCCAAGCCATTCCTGAAGTGTCAGGGACATTAGTAGTCCTACCTGAATTAGGTTGTTGTAATTTCCCATTGACCTTAGTCATACGACATGGTAGCATTAAGAAAACCTTAAGGGATACCCTCGATTCCAGACATACTCTTCCTTCTCTCTGTTGTAGACGACCAGTCCAATTTATTTCCCTTTGGTTGTTCATATCAGTTACCCCAACCAGGAAAATAATTTCCTTTTGTTTGTTGATCAGGTGGTATGAGCCCAAAATGGCTAGGTGGCAGTCTTAACTTCTGGTTCATTATTGTTTCTCCTGGTCTACATACTTCTCCTTTTGGAAGTAAGATCTCTAGGCAAGCAGAGCATAAGTTTCTGAGGACGAAAAGCAAAAATTTGGCTAATGTGTCACTAGAAGTAATAGTGAGTGGCGCCCCTCCCGTGTTCACCCTTTGATTGCTGGACCTGTGAAACAGCACCACGTAGTGGCCACTGATTCAGAGCGTACACAGCCAAGGAGAACCTGGCCTCAACCAAGCAACATATTGCCAAAGAACTGGTGCTATAACTGAGTCTTCAAATTATCATTGCCTTGTTCTGTCAAGCCCTCTGCTTCAGGAGAACATGGTAGAATCAATGATTTTCATAATCATGGGCCCATCGCCATGCTTCTTTCTCTGTGTAGTAAGTTCATTGATCAGAAGCAATGCTCTTGTAGAAGAGTAACATAACAGTGGATAAGGCATTCCACTGTTGGTACTACTGCTGGTGCATTTGGCAGAAGTGTTGCATTCAAGGAGTGAAAACCTCATCCAGAAAAAGTGCCTATTTCATTAAAAACAAAAATAATGTCCTTCCTTAATGGGAGTGATACAAAACACCCTGATGTTGGGAAAGATTGAAGGCAAAGAGAGAATGGTGTGTTAGAGGATGAGATGGTCAGATAGCATCATCAAATCAATTGAGCATGAATTTGAGCAAACTCAAATAGTGAGAGTTTATAAACAGCAGAAGATAGTGAATGGCAGAGAAGCCTGGCATGCTGTAGTCCATGGGGTCATAAAGAGTCCGCCAGGACTTAGCTACTGAATCACAACAGCCAGGTACCTGTCTGATCAGCACAGGAATAGTGTTACATCAGGGATTCAGTGTTGGACTCTGCAGCTGACACTTGGCCCATCAGCAGTGACCATAACAAGGTCATCCTTGGTGAGTATAATTTCATGTTGCTGAGCCCAAACAAAGCTTATCCCTGCCACTACGATCAGTTTGCTCATAAGCCCACTGAGCAATGATAGGTCTGGGGAAACAGGCTGACAGGTATCTACAGGCTGACAGGTTATCCCATCCATTTGATTATGAAAATCTTTCTCTGCTAAGGTCACACTTTGGTGAGCATTCTCATAAGACACAAATATCTTCATAGTTTTAACATGTTAAGAGAGGTCTAACCACATATCTTTTCCCCAGGCCTCTTTACCAATTTTCCAATCATGTTCCTTCCAAATATCTGACCATTCACTAAGCCTCTGGCCATAGCAAATGAATCTACACAGTTGCACACCTGGCCATTTTTTCTGCCAAGAAAAGTGAATTACCAGGTGCACTTCTTGAAGTTCTGCCCAGGGAGAATTTCCCTTCAGCACTGTTCTTCAGGGATGTTCCAGAAAGGAACAGTAGAGCAAGAGCTTTCCATTTTAGGTGTAATACCTGTGTAGGTGCAAAACCATCTGTAAACCAGATGAGTCTTTCTTCCTGTCAGCTGATTGTGGAAAACTTCTCATGGCGCAATAGGTACAGGTTGGGAGAAAGAAAGTGCTATAGCAGGAATGGGAACCACGGGCATTTGGGCCACTTCTTCATGTAACCTATTTGTGCCTTCAGGGCTTGCTTGGCCCAAAGTCATATATACCACTTCCAGTGGTATATATGATGGAATGTTATCATGTGTGCCCGATTCTATGGCTTGGTCAAATGACACAGTTGATGATGGGCAACTCAAGTTGCAAGGCAACTTGGTGACCCATGATTAAACCTTTAGTCTCAGAGCTATTTCTCAAAAGGGTAGTAATGATCTTTGGAGGATGGATCCAAAATTTTAAGGGCCTTCCCTGTGATTTACCTATAGGAACTTTCCAAAGCTCCAGACAATTTCCTTATGTGCCACTGACTCTTCAAGCACCACTGGATCTGCTGAATCATAAGGTCCAAGTGGCAGAGCACTTGGAGAGCAGCCTGGACCTGATGCAGAACTGTCACTTGTCTTGGGCCCCACTAAAAACTAGCAACTTTTCAGGTCACTCCATAAACAGACAAGAGCTGCAAATCCAAATAAAGAGTTTGTTATTAGCAAAATCCACAAATATTGTGTCTTCAAAATTCCGCAGGCATTGGCTCTCTTTTCTGTTTACAGTAGTAGCCAGATGCAACAATTTATTATTTACCTCAGAAATAATACCTCAACATCCCCATACCACTAGACGCCTAGATATTTCACTAACATACATAGAAAATCACTGAATTTTAGTAAAATGTATTTCCTATTCTTGAGACATAAAGGTCTTACTGATAAGTCTTCAAATCCCAAAGATTGCCAATAAGTCATCAGAAACTAGGAAAGAGGCATAAAACAGGTCTTGGAAAAACAGAAAACCTCTGGCTTACAATTTGATCTTGAACTTTGCAGCCTCCAGAATTGTGAAAAAATAAAATTTTGTTATTGAAGCTACCTAGACTGTGATATATTGGCAACCCTAGCAAACCAATACATCTGAGTACTCAAGTAAATGTATAGCAGCTTTATTTATAATGTCAAAACTGTAAATGCCTCACATACCCATCAGCAAATAATTAGATTAAAAATTATGAGTTATTCATTCAGTAATATACTAATAAAAATGTCAACTACTAATACAAGGTGAAACATTCATTATGCTGAACAAAAGACAGATTATACATTAAAAACAAATACTGAATCTCCACAAGAAATAGGGTATGATTTACAACCAGGTCACATCTATGCTTTTAGATTTCTATATTTCTTTTACTAAACAGTAATATTCATTGTCCTATTGACTGCCCCTTCTCCTATAATTCCATATTATTAAGTATATTAAAATAAGTCATTATCTTGAATATAGTATTTATTACATGTGAAAAATAACTACAAAAGCATACAGAGAAAAAATAATTTTGTCATTTCCTAAAGCTGACTGATTTCTACAAGGTAAAACAATTTTGTCATTTCCCAAAGTTGACTAATTTCTACAATAAAAAACAGTTTTGTCATTTCTGAAGGTTGACTGATTTCTACAATATTTCTACATATTTCAGAAAGGGTGACTTTTCCAGAACTATAAGATTTCTATTAAGTTCTCCTTCCACACATTGAAATCACTTCAAAGGAACACAAGAATTTACCAAGAATAGGGAGTCAAAATTTGTATAAAACCAATAAGTTACACAACTAGAACCCAGCAAATGCTCCATAAATGGTAATTATCTGTATCTTCTATTATATGAGATCATTCCTAATAAATAAGGTAAGTTATATTTTGACATGAGCTATTGCATTCTGTTAATTTGTCCATTTTCTCTGTCTACCCACTCTCTTCCAGGTAGTTCTATAGAGGAGGCAGTAAAGGAGCTCCAGTGTAGAGAAGTGTCTCAGTTTACCTTTTGTTAGAAATTAATGTGCATAGAAGAATAACAGACATTATTTTAGATTAAGTCTAGTATTAAACTAATAACTAGAAACCAGATTCCTTCCTACAGCACATGTCGTTTTAATGAAAAAATATGAAAAACAAAACAGAAAGTTAGCTGACATCTATCTATTGATTTATCCTTGCCAGTAACCTGAAAGGTCAGTATATTGTAGCTATATAAAAATTAATTATTGATGTTTTTTCAATTATGTCGTCCTTTATGTCCTCAGTGGGAAGTTGGCAAGTTGTTTAGACTCTCCTTGAGAATGAAAGTAAAAATAAATGGGTTGTTTACTAATTTGCCTGAATTTTAAAACCAGACACTATTCTTCCTTCTTCGTTAAAAATAACTAGTATTTAAATTAACTAGTATATTGTGAACAAAACTGTAAGTACAAGTATGCTTTCAGTTTTTAGTAAACTTGGAACAAATTTATCTGATTGACTATCAGAAAGTAAGACACTGGGCTACTAAACCTCATTCTTTTTTCCTCATTCCTTTTTTTAAATTGCACTCTCAGCTTTTCCTCTTAGAAAGGCCAATATCAAACCCTGTTAATTCTTAAATTGCTACCACAAATTTACATGCAAAATCTCCAGTATGCAGAAAAGGCAAAATTGAAGTAAATACTCAGTTAGCAAAGGTTCTGGTCACTGGTCTTATTATGTTAAGAATTTATTGAGTAGATTACACCTCAAAAATTAAATAGGTAATTAGGACTGTGAATGCTGGCCTCTGAAATTTGGAAAGTAGAATTGGAGTTGGATATTCTAAGTAACATATGTGTAGATGTTTATTGTTCTAGGGAGGACCCCCCCCTACAATTTCCACATCCTCAAACCTTACAAAGAAAAAGAGATCGAATACTCTATATCATTATATCAACTTATGTGGCTTTACCCAAACCATGTTGATGAGATATTTCAGTTTCTTAATGTGGTACAGTGAAAGAATATCATTTACAAAATCTGGCCAGAAGTAAAAGTTGCTGTACTGCTGAAAGAGAAAGACTCCCCTGGAGGTCACCATTTGGTCATCTTTGTTACTGGAAGATAATGAGGCAGGAGTATTCTATTGAGGAAGCACAATTTCGTAATCATTCTCAGCTGTACAGGAAGAAGACCTAATAGTGCAAGGTTTCCTGAGAAGGGCATATTCTGTTTCTGGCCCTTCCCTTAATGGTCTCACTCTCTTTGCGACATTCTCATAACCATCATCGTTGGAGTTCAGGGAGGGTCTCCGATAGGGACTGTGATTAATGACAGAGTAACATACTTCTTCACAACCACTGACATTCTCATTTTCCTGCAAGTACAAAGAAAAAAGAAATCAAGGATCTAGAATCAATCATCAGATTTGAACTCTGTACTCCACCATCCCTCCTTTTTTCTTGTCTAATGATGATCTTGCACCTCAGGTATTCAAGGCCCTCTCTCCAAGCCCTGATGTCTTAAAGACTTCATTTTAGCAACATATCCTATGCTTCAAACTACCACTAATTCTGTTTTCATTTCACTACAAATAATAAAAAAGAATAACAAGACACTGTTATCTCCCTGAACATCTAGAGAAAAGTAGTTGTATACTTTATGTCACACATACTGAGGTATACTATATGCAACAATCAGAATCACAGATCTATAAGTAATTAATCAAATTGCAAATTCTTCATAGGATAAAATTTAATTAATGTAATGAGAATCTAAATACATTTTAAATTGTATGGACCATGAAAGAAAAATTAAAATACTGCTAATTAAATCAATAAAATGTTTGTGATATAATATTAAAAAGAATAAGTGTTTTTTCATCTGTTGATTGATATCCACCATGTTTATAAATATAAAAGCTAAGTCCTGGACATAAAGATTAAAAGGAAAGGTGGAAAGCTAAAAAATAATATATGTTTTATGGTGGTCAGATTGTAGTTGCAAATTTGATTTACTTTTGTTATAGTAGCTTTGAAAATAAAAATATTAGACTTTGGTAGACTTGAGAAAACAATACAAACTTACCTATCACCTAAATTTGTTAAAATATTTTTATTTTTTTATTTCTTTCTATTTTTGCATTAGAATTACCAGGACTAATATTTAAACTATGAAAATCTTTGATAAATCCATTCAGAAATTGCATGTTAAGGAAGATCTACAAGTAGGTTTGTATGAAGTTGTCTGTATTTTGCATTTATCAGACAAATGTAACAATGATTGTATTACCTGATTAGAAGTGGATGGAACACCTTTACCTGGAGGGTAAAAAATAAAAAGAAAGCAATCTAAGAGTTTTGGGACATCACAAATTGAGGGTAAGAAGATAGTGAAAGTGTAGGAAAAAATGATGAAAACTTCGAAGAGGTCCACTGTCTAAACATGTCATAATTCCATGTTATTATTGAGGTTCTTAAGGAAGGACACATCTTTGGGGGCAACAACAGTACTATCTTTCTTAAGGAAGGACACATCTTTGGGGGCAACAACAGTACTATCTTTCTGTGTAAATGATATATAATGAAGTTGGTGACTAAAAGTAAATTTTGAAGCTGGATAATAAAATTTTGTTGATAAATATGCTATGACAATACAAAATGGCAAGTATAAATAAAAAATAATTATGGCTATAAAATTAAGATATAAATTTTATAAAGTTATCATAGGAAAATCATACAATTCTTAAGATGAACAGTCATTATAGAGATAGGTACTGACATAACAAAAGTGACTATATCAAATTAAATACAGATTCAATTTGATTACAGCTATAAATACTGAATTATACATCTGTTAATCTAAGATTCACTGCTAATATTTTTAATAAATATGTTAGAACTACAGGTTACTATATTTAGACTACTAAATATAGTAAAATCCCAGTTTGTAAAAGGAACATTGAATGATTCTTAACATCTACAACTTAATAGGCTTGAAAGTGATTGTGAGCAAAATCATAGAATATGTTAAATATACAGATTCTGTATAACAACAGTATGCTAGTAACTTTTAACACCTCTTTGTTCTTCACAGAAAAGTCACATTCAATGCACTGATTTCAAGTATGAAATGTTATATTTATCCATATAAAAATATATCTTTATAAATATCATAGTTTGTAATGAATCAATTAACCAAGTATGTTTTAAAATTAGTATTGTTTTATAATCAGAAACTGAGGGAATTATGTAGCTTGAGCACAATTCAATTGTAGCATTAGTGACAATTTGGAGAACCAAGCACAAGTATGAAAGGCATGAAAAAAATCATACACCAGTGGGTGAAGTAGTTACAGCTTTTGGTGCTGAAAATCTTAACATATTTAAAAACAAGCATATTTATTCTAAGGTTAAAAATGTGAAACATGCCTTCCTTGTGCTAAAGGTCAGCTAAATTCATATCCAGAGTAGACTTCTTATTTGAAGTTAGAACATTGAAAAAATATATATATATGAGGCTTAGAACCAGAATGGAAATATCTGAGAAAATTTCTGATGATGGCAATTAACCTGAATTCCAAACTCCAAGAAAGATCATTGTGTCACATGAGGTGTTCTCTCTGGTCTTGGAGAGTGGGACTCATCTTTCCTTGATTGAAAACCCTGAAATTTATCTTGCAAAGGAAGGTCAGCCAATATCTCCTACCAAGAATACATTATCTTATTCATACTGAAGACAAAAATCAGATCCAAGCATACCCTTGACATAAAGTAGATTATAAAAGAAAGAGAGAGAGGACAGGGATACCACTTTCTCTCCCACAAATTCATCAAAAGAACATTTGAACACTGAGAAAATTCCACGAAACAACTTATGAACACTTGCAGAGGACACCAGGCACCCAGAAAGGCAGCCCATTGTCTTCGAAAGGAGGTAGGACAAAATATAAAAAATAAAGAGAAACAAAAGAGTTAGGGATGGAGACCAGTCCTGGGAGGGAGTCGTAAAAGAGGAGAAGTTCCAAACACCAGGAAACCCTCTCACCAGCAGGTCTGTGGGGAGTCTTGCAATCTCAGAGGACAACATAACCAGGTGGAAAAATAAATAAAACCCACAGATTACACGCCTAACGGCAACTCCCAGCGGAGAAGTAGCCCAGATGCTCACATCCACTACCAGCAAGCGGGGACTGAACAGGGAGGCACGCGCTGCATTGCTTAGGGTAAAGACCAGGCCTGAATGCCCTGCGGGCAATCTGAGGGAGCTAATGTGAGATAGCAACTCAAACTGAGGGATAGCTAGAGAGAGAGAAAAAAGAGAGAGAGAACATTCCCGCAAAAAGCCCTAACCTTAGACACTGCCAGCCTGCTCACAGAGCAAAGGACTGAGTGAATACCAGGGGAGAGCTAGCCAGCAGCAGACTGGCCCATCCCCCTCTGGAGGCAGAAAGGCAGGTGGACAGCAGCCAGAGCCGGAAAGGGGCAATCTCGGCCCCAGAGATGGCATCCTCTACCAAACTGTGAGCAGGCTCCTAGTTGATAACCAAGTCTTCCAGGGATCCTGGACAGTTGACATACATCAGAAAGGTCTCAACCAGAGATCAGCTCCCCAGAAGAGACACAGGGCACACCTGAGACGGTGCTCCCACTGCACACCCAGGAAACTGAGTGGCTGGGATGGGGGAGGTGGTAAGATGCCCTGCACCTGGGGAGTGTGTGCTCACCAAGCACCTTGTCATCTGAGCTGCTTGGACCTGGGAAGGGCACAAATCACAGGCCCAGCTGAGTCTGTGCCTTGGTGGAGTACCCGAGAACCTGAACTTGAGCAGCTTAGACCTGGGAAGTGCATGCAACCCAGGGCCCACTTTAGACAGTTCCCCTGCAGAGCAACCTGGAGCCTGAGCAGTGTAGACTATAAAAGCACACACTCCGTGAGTGGGGGCAAACCCAGTGTGGCCAAAACACTGTGAGCACTCCCCACACACACCAGTGATACTTGTTTGCAGTGTTCCTCTCTCCCCACAGCATGACTGAACAAGGGAGCCTAAATAAGTGACCACCTTCACCCCCTTGTTTCAGGGTGGAAATTAGACACTGAAGAGACTTGCAAACAGAAGAAGCCAAAATAAACAGAGGGAACCACTTTGGAAGTGACAAGTGCAACAGATTAAAACCTTGTAGTTATCACTGATTACATTGGAAGGGGCCTGTAGATCTTGAGAAGTATAAGCTGGAACAAGGAACTATCTGAAACTGAACTGACCCCACACTGCCCACAACAGCTCCAAAAGAAATTCCTACATATAATTTACTATTATCATTTTTAATTTTTTTTATTTTCTTTTATTTTTAAGTCCTCTTACTCCTTTAATTTTCATTTTTATAACCTACTATTACCTTGCAAAAAAAAAAAAGACCCTATTTTTAAAGCAAACTTCATATTATTTTTTATAATTTTTGTGATTTTTGTTTTGCTTTTTTAATATTGTACTTTTGAGAGTCCAATCTGGACTCAATTTTTAATCTTTGCTTTTTGGTATTTGTTATCAATTTTGTACCTTTAAGAATCCAATCTTCAGTACCCATTTTTACTTAGGACAGTGATTACTGGCTTGATTGCCCTCTCTCCCTTTTGACTCTCCTTTTTCTCCCCTATGTCACTTCTGTCTCCTCCCTCCACCTTCACTTCTCTACCCAACTCTGTGAATCTCTTTGGGTATTCTGGGCTGTGGAGAACACTTAGGGAACTGATTACTGGCTGAACTGTCTCTCTCCTTTTGACCCCCCCCCCCCTCCTCAGGGTCACCTCTATCTCCTTCCTCCCTCTTCTCTTCTTTATGTAACTCCATGAACCTCTCTCTGGGTGTTCCAGGCTGTGGAGAGCACATAGGGATTTCATTACTGGCTAGATTGTTCTCTCCCCTGCTGATTCCCCCTATTCTCCAACTGGTCACCTCTATCTCCCACCTCCCTCTTCTCTTCTCTGTGTAACTCACCTAACCTTTCTGGGTGTCCCTCATTGTGGAGAATCTTTTCTCCATTAACCTAGGTGTTTTATCATTGGTGCTGTATGGATGGAGAAGTCTGGAGGCTACTCTAAGAATAAGACTGAAAACTAGAGGCAGGAGGCTTAAGTACAAAACTGGAAAACAACAGAGAACTCCTGAATCCAGGGAACATTAATAGATAAAAGCTCATCCAAAAGCCTCCATACCTACACTGAAACCAAGCTCCACCCAAGAGCCAACAAGTTCCAGAGCAAGACATACCATGCAAATTCTCCAGCAACACAGGAACATAGCCCTGAGCTTTAATATACAGGCTGCCCAAAGTCAAACCAAACCCATAGACATATCAAAACTCACTACTGGACACTTCACTGCACTCCAGAGAGAATAAATCCAGATCCACCCACCAGAACATTGACACAATCTTCCCTAACCAGGAAACCTTGACAAGCCACCCGTCCAACCCAACCCATGGGAGGAACCTCCACAATAAAGAGGAACCACAAACTGCCAAAATACAGAAAGGCCACCCTAAACACAGCAATCTAAACAAGATGAAAAGGCAGAGAAATACTCAGCAGGTAAAGGAACATGATAAATGCCCATCAAACCAAGCAAAAGAGGAGGCAATAGGGAGTCTACCTGAAAAAGAATTCAGAATAATGATAATAAAAATGATCCAAAATCTTAAAAACAAAATGGAAGTACAGATAAATAGCCTGGAGACAAGGATTGAGAAGATGCAAGAAATGTTTAACAAGGACCTTGAAGAAATTAAAAAGAGTCAATCAATAATGAATAATGCAATAAATGAGATCAAAAACACTCTGCAGGGAACCAACAGTAGAATAACAGAGGCTGAAGATAGGATAAGTGAGGAAGACGATAGAATGGAGGAAATAAACGAAGCAGAGAGGAAAAAAGAAAAAAGAATTGAAAAAAATGAGGACAACCTCAGAGACCTCTGTGACAATGTCAAATGCCCCAACATTCGAATCATAGGAGTCCCAAAAGAAGAAGACAAAAAGAAAGGCCGTGAGAAAATACTTGAGGAGATAATAGTTGAAAACTTCCCTAAAATGGGGAAGGAAATAGTCACCCCAGTCCAAGAAACCCAGAGAGTCCCAAACAGGATAAACCCAAAGTGAAACACCCCAAGACACATATTAATCAAATTAACAAAGATTAAATACAAAGAACAAATATTAAAAGCAACAAGGGAAAAGCAACAAATAACACACAAGGGGATTCCCATGAGGATAACAGCTGATCTATCAATAGAAACTCTTCAGGCCAGAAGGAAATGGTCAGACATACTTAAAGTGATGAAAGAAAAAAACCTACAACCCGGGTTACTATACCCAGCAAGGATCTCATTCAGATATGAAGGAGAATTCAAAAGCTTTACAGACAAGCAAAAGCTGAGAGAATTCAGCACCACCAAACCAGCTCTTCAACAAATGCTAAAGGATCTTCTCTAGATAGGAAATGCAGAAAGGTTGTATAAACGTGAACCCAAAACAACAAAGTAAATGGCAACGGGACCACACCTATCAATAACTACCTTAAATGTAAATGGGTTGAATGCCCCAACCAAAAGACAAAGATTGGCTGAATGGATACAAAAACAAGACCCCTATATATGCTGTCTACAAGAGACCCACCTCAAAACAAAGGACATACAGACTGAAAGTGGGGGGCTGGAAAAAGATATTTCATGCAAATGGAGACCAAAAGAAAGCAGGAGTAGCAATACTCATATCAGATAAAACAGACTTTGAAATAAAGGCTGTGAAAAGAGACAAAGAAGGACACTACATAATGATCAAAGGATCAATCCAAGAAGAAGATATAACAATTATAAATATATATGCACCCAACATGGGGGCACCCCAATATGTAAGGCAACTGCTAACAAGTATGAAAGGGGAAATTAACAATAACACAATAATAGTGGGAGACTTTAATATCACACTCACACCTATGGATAGATCAACTAACAGAAAATTAGCAAGGTAATACAAACTTTAAATGATACAATGGACCAGTTAGACCTAATTGATATCTATAGGACATTTCACCCCAAAACAATGAATTTCACCTTTTTCTCAAGCGCACACAGAACCTTCTCCAGGATAGATCACATCCTGGGCCATAAATCTAGCCTTGGTAAATTCAAAAAAATTGAAATCATTCCAAGCATCTTTTCTGACCACAATGCAGTGTCAGCTACAAGAAAAAGAGCTATTAAAAATTCCATCATATGGAGGAACAACACGCTTCTGAATAACCAACAAATCAGCAAAAAAATCAAAAAAGAAATCAAAATATGCATAGAAACAAATGAAAATTAAAACACAACAACCCAAAACTTATGGGACACTGTAAAAGCAGTGCTAAGGGGAAGGTTCATAGCAATACAGGCTTACCTCAAGAAACAAGAAAAAAGTCAAATAAATAACCTAACTCTATACCTACAGCAAGGAAATGGCAACCCACTCCAGTATTCTTGCCTAGAGAATCCCATGGACAGAGGAGCCTGGTAAGCTACAGTCCACGGGGTCGCAAAGAGTCAGACACGACTCAGCAAGTTCACTCACTCACTCACACCTACAGCAACTAGAAAAAGAAGAAATGAAGAACCCCAGGGTTAGTAGAAGGAAGGAATCTGAAAAATTAGGGCAGAAATAAATGCACAAGAAACAAAAGAGACCATAGCAAAAATGAACAAAGCTAAAAGCTGGTTCTTTGAGAAGATGAATAAAATAGACAAACCATTAACCAGACTCATTAAGAAACAAAGGGAGAAGGATCAAATCAACAAAATTAGAAATGAAAATGGAGAAACCACAACAGACAACACAGAATTACAAAGGATGATAACAGACTACTATCAGCAACTATATGCCAATAAATTGGACAACTCAGAAGAAATGGACAAATTTCTAGAAGAGTATAACTTTCCAAAACTTAACCAGGAAGAAATAGAACATCTTAGCATACCCATCACAAGCACGGATTTTAAAACTGAGTCAGAAATCTTCCAGCAAACAAAAGCCCAGGACCAGATGGCTTCACAGCTGAATTCTACCAAAAATTTAGAGAAGAGCTAACACCTATCCTACTCAAACTGTTCCAGAAAATTGCAGAGGAAGGTAAACTTCCAAACTCATTCTATGAGGCTGCAATCACCCTAATACCAAAACCAGACAAAGATGCCACACAAAAAAAGAAAAGAAAAGAAAAGGCCAATATCACTGATGAACATAGATGCAAAACTCCTTAACAAAATCCTAGCAAACAGAATCCAACAACATATTAAAAAGATCATACATCATGACCAAGTGGGATTTATCCCAGGGATGCAAGGATTCTTTAATATCCACAAATCAATCAATGTAATACACCACATTAACAAATCAAAAGATAAAACCCATATGATTATCTCAATAAATGTAGAGAAAGCCTTTGACAAAATTCAATACCCATTTATGATTAAAAATCGTCCTGAAAGCAGGCTTAGAAGGAACATACCTCAACTTAATAAAAGCTATATATGATAAACCCACAGCAAACATTATCATCAATGGTGAAAAATTGAAAGCATTTCCCCTAAAGTCAGGAACAAGACAAGGGTGCCCACTCTCACCACTATTATTCAACACAGTTTTGGAAGTTATAGCCACAGCAATCAGAGAAGAAAAACAAATAAAAGAAATCCTGATTGGAAAATAAGAAGTAAAACTCTCACTGTTTGCAGATGACATGATCCTCTACATAGAAAACCCTAAAGACTCCACCAGAAAATTACTAGAGCTAATCAATGAATATACTAAAGTTGCAGGATATAAAATTAACACACAGAAATCCCTTGCATTCCTATACACTAACAATGAGAAAAAAAAGAAAGAAAAAGAAATTAAGGAAACAATACCATTCACCATTGCAACAAAAAGAATAAAATACTTAGGAATAAATCTACCTAAAGAAACAGAAGACCTATATATAGAAAACTATAAAACACTAATGAAAGAGATCAAAGAGGACACAAATAGGTGGAGAAATATACCATGTTCATGGATTGGAAAAATCAATATAGTGAAAATGAGTATACTACCAAAAGTAATCTGTAGACTCAATGCAATCCCTATCAAGCTACCAACGGTAACTTTTCACAGAACTGGAACAAATAATTTCACAATTTGTATGGAAATACAAAAAACCTCGAATAGCCAAAGCGGTCTTGAGAAAGAAGAATGGAACTGGAGGAATCAACCTGCCTGACTTCAGGCTACACTACAAACCCAGAGTCATCAAGACAGTA
Source organism: Cervus canadensis (assembly GCF_019320065.1). Lineage (NCBI taxonomy): Eukaryota > Metazoa > Chordata > Mammalia > Artiodactyla > Cervidae > Cervus > Cervus canadensis. The sequence goes on from NC_057389.1 coordinate 67,341,667, forward strand.
TGGTACTGGCACAAAGACAGAAATATAGATCAATGGAACAAAATAGAAAGCCCAGAAATAAATCCACGCACCTATGGACACCTGATCTTTGACAAAGGAGGCAAGAATATACAATGGAGAAAGACAATCTCTTTAACAAGTGGTGCTGGGAAAACTGGTCAACCACTTGTAAAAGAATGAAACTAGAACACTTTCTAACACCATTCACAAAAATAAACTCAAAATGGATTAAAGATCTAAACCAGATCAAAGACCAGAAAGTATAAACCTCCTAGAGGAAAATATAGGCAAAACACTCTCTGACATAAATCACAGCAGGATCCTCTATGACCCACCTCCCAGAGTAATGGAAATAAAAGCAAAAATAAACAAATGGGATCTAATTAAATTTAAAAGCTTTTGCACAACGAAGGAAACTATAAACAAGGTGAAAAGACAGCCTTCAGAATGGGAGAAAATAGAAAATGAAGCAACTGACAATGAATTAATCTCAAAAGTATACAAGCAACTCCTGTAGCTCAATTCCAGAAAAATAAATGACCCAATCAAAAAATGGGCCAAAGAACTAAAAAGACATTTCTCCAAAGAAGACATACAGATGGCTAACAAACACATGATAAGATGCTCAACATCACTCATTAGCAGAGAAATGCAAATCAAAACCACAATGAGGTACTATCTCATGCCAGTCAGAATGGCTGCTATCCAAAAGTCTACAAACAATAAATGCTGGAGAGGATGTGGAGAAATTAAGGAAACCCTCTTACACTGTTGGTGGGAATGCAAACTAGCACACTGCCACTGTGGAGAACAGTGTAGACATTTCTTAAAAAACTGGAAATAGAACTGCCATATGATCCAGTAATCCCACTGCTGGGCATACACACCGAGGAAACCAGAAGTGAAATAGACACATGTACCCCAATGTTCATTGCAGCACTGTTTGTAATAGCCAGGACATGGAAGCAACCTAGATGTCCATTGGCAGACTAATGGATAAGAAAGCTGTGGTACATATACACAATGGAATATTACTCAGCCATTAAAAAGAATGCATTTGAATCAGTTCTAATGAGGTGGGTGAAACTGGAGCCTATTATACAGAGTGAAGTAAGTCAGAAAGAAAAACACCAATAAAGTATATTAAAGCATATATATGGAATTTAGAAAGATGGTAACGATGACCCTACATGCGAGACAGCAAGAGACATAGATATAATAGTACAGTCATTTGGACTCTGTGGGAGAAGGCTAGGGTGGGATGATTTGAGAGAATAGCATTGAAACATGTATATTATCATATGTGAAACAGACCTCCGGTCCAGGTTTGATGCATGAGATAGGGTGCTCAGGGCTGGTGCACTAGGATGATCCTGAGGGATGATGGGGAGGGAGTTGGGAGGGGGGTTCATGATGGGGAACACACGTACACCCATGGCTGATTCATGTCAATGTATGGCAAAAACCACTACCATATTGTGAAGTAATTAGCCTCCAATTAAAATAAATAAATTTTTAAAAAAGAAAGAGAATATTTTCCTTTCTATTTACGCTCTTAATATGTATTCACAACCTGCCCAAATCAAACAAACAAAAGTGTGAATTCAGCAACACTGTGTTGTTACTGAATTGATTCTGTGAGTCCTAGATTATTAAACAAAGCACACATATGGTATGGAACGGAATGAATGTCTAGATACTGATGCACTTATCAGAAAGTCTGGACTCAATACTGCAATTCACAGAGTTGAGAGGCACATCTAATTATTAACTAGAGTGGCTGCCTAGGAATTGATCTCAGTAATGGCCTGTATAAAAAGGCATTACTGCTTCAGGTTGTAATTGTCTCCTATTACTGCTGCCATGAAATTAAAAGACGCTTGCTCCCTGGAAGAAAAGCTATAACAAACATAGTGTACTAAAAAACAGAGACATCACTTTGCTGACAAAAGTCTGTATAGTCAAAGATATGGTTTTTCCAGTAGTGCTATGGTTGTGAGCTGGACCATAACTGAAGGCTGAGTGCCAAAGAATTGATGCTTTTGAACTGTGGTGCTTATGAAGACTCTTTCAGAGTCCCTTGGACAGCAAGGAGATCAAACCAGTCAATCCCAAAGAAAATAGACCCTGAATACTCACTGGAAGGACTTATACTGAAGCTTCAATACTTTGGCCACCTGATGCTGTTAGGGAAATTAAACTTCCCTTGTAGCTCAGTCAGTAGTCTGCCTCCAGTGCAGGAGAACTGGATTCCATTCCTGGGTCAGGAAGATCCCCTGGGGAAGGAAATGGCAACCCACTCCAGTTTTCTTGCCTGGAGAATCCCATGGACAAAGTAGCCTGGCAGGTTACAGTCTATGGCGTTGCAACAGTCGGACATGACTGAGAGACTAAGTACACACACGCACACACACACACACACACACACACACATACAATCCTATTTAGGCTTCAGAGACAAAGCAGAGCAGGCCTCTGACTTTGCTTCTAACCTGCCTGGACACTGCCCTGACTGGGAGTGACTGGGAGTGACTGCCTGCTGTGAGTGCAGGACTTTCAGTACTTTAGAAAAAATGGGGGAAGAATCTTGAGATTGTTGAGCCTCTGAAGGGGGCCTTGCCAACCAAGCCCCAGGCTTAACAACATTCCAAGTTTTACAAGACAAATCAAACAGAATTAACATGAAACTAGGCTTGCAATTTGGTCACAGATTGATGATGATATCAGTTTGCATCTGTCCTGGGATTATAAATGGGAGACCCAAACTGCAGTCTTTGAAGTCTCACCCATGGATTAGATATGCTGCCTGGGACCCTTTCCCAATTGGTTATAAATGGGAGACCCAAACTGCAGTCTTTGAAGTCTCACCCATGGATTAGATATGCTGCCTGGGACCCTTTCCCAATTGGGACTCCAGATGTGCTGTGACACGGGACTTCCCAGAGCTGATTGAGTCTGAATGTTGGTCAAAGCCCAATTTGGTGATGTATCTTCTGCTCTTTCTATTTGTCCTTTCTTTTAATGTTAGTGTATTGAAAGTAAGCTAGATAATTCTCTAATAAATATCTGTGTTATTTATTTCTATATAACCAGTGGCTTATTTTGTTAACAAATCTTGTGAACCTGAGATGAAAGTGAAAACTTTCTGCAAAACAGATGCAAAGAGCTGACCCACTGGAAAGACCCTGATGCTGGGAAAGATTGAGGGCAGGATGAGAAGGGGGCAACAGAGGATGAGATGGTTGGATGGCATCATCGACTTAATGGACATGAGTTTGAGTAATCTCTGGGAGTTAAGGACAGGAAAGCCTGGTGTGCTGCCATCCATGGAGTTGCAGAGTCAGACATGACTGAGTGACTGAACAAAAACTGCTGTAAGAAGTTATCACAAACCTGATGGCTTAAAACAATGCAAGTTTATTACTAATATCTCACAGTTTTAGATATTAGAATTCTGAGTCTCACTGGGCCAAAATCAAGATGTTGACATGGCTGCATTCCTTTCTGGAGATTCTAAAGGAGACTCAATTTCTTTGCCTTTTCCGGCTTCTGGAAGCTGCACTCATTCCTTGGATCATTATCCTTTCCACTGCTACAAACAAGCAATAGCTGTTTGAGTTTTTCTTATGCAGCATCACTCTGACACTGTGCTGACACTCTGACACTCTGACACTCTACTTCTCTCTTCTACATTTTAAGAGCATTTGTTCATCTCCCCACCTAGAAACCTTGAATCACATATGTAAACTCCCTTTTGACATTTAAAAACATAGTCAAATTTGGATATCTTTGGGTGCCTTTATTCTGTTAATACCTGTTTGCATACTCAATAGCTCAGTCCTGTCCAACTCTTTGTGACCCCATGAGCTATAGTCCACCGGGCTCCTCCGTCCATGGGATTTTCCAAGCAAGAATATTGGAAAAGGTTGCCATTTCCTCCTCCAGGGGATCTTCCCAACTCGGGGATTGAACCCACATCTCCTGTATTGGCAGGAAAATTCTTTACTGCTGAGCCACCTGTGAAACCCCTTATTCTACCTACTACCCATATATTCCTTGTTATAAAGCCAAAAAAGGAAAATATCTAAAGATTTAGGAAAGTAAGAATATTTAAATGAATATACTTCTATAACCTTCTCATCCTTGCCCCAACATCTCAGAAAATGGCAAAGAAAACCTTCCTTTGCCTATGTCCATGAAATAACACATGGTAAGCATCACATTGCTTTCTAAATTGCAAATTTTTCTTGCTGTTTGTATTTTGGTAAGTCTTCTGGCTCTATTATGATTCACACACCATTAATAGACTGCCACATCTTTCCTGCAGTTCAACCCAATAATTATGACTGATCTGTAATTGTTGGAACCAGGAATGGTTGAAGTAACAATCTTCCAAAGGTATGAGAATCTGGACTTAGGTACATCAGCTGATTAGGTTTAGGGGCAGAGCAGATCCCGTATTAAAAAATGAGACACAAGTAGTCCACAGTACAAATGGCAAAAGACTTAAAATTTACCTGTGGTCACTTGAGTGGAAAAGACTAGCCTAAATGACTGCTCTAACAGACCTTTTGGGAAAGAATGAGAAATATGAAGACTACTGATTATCTGATTGTTTTTTGAGCACATAAACAGAGAATATGATACTTTAAATTTGTGGTTCAAAGAGCTGATTAAAGGACCAAGGAAATTTCCCTAAAAGAATCTTATTTTACCTTAGCCCACTAATAGAAGAAGGGAATTTTTTCCTGTGTCTATGTCATAGTGTGTTGAAGGGGTCCATAAGTATATCCAATGAATATCACCATGACTAAAACAAGGGTGAAAGCAGATACGTTGACCAATTTGCAGCAGCATCATATAGATTCTCCTCAACTGGCTCTGGTCCAAATGGAATGTAAACTGACTAAAAGCAATAAAATAAAACCAGAAAATTACTGACTTTAATATCAAAAAGATGCAGAGGTGGTAATTTTGATAACTTTTTCACTTAATTTCCCTTTTTGGCCTCAGTAAATGCGGCTGGGTCTTGGACATTTTCACAAATTTAATTAGATAACTTCATTTGCATTTACTGTTGCAGATGAGGTCTGTTAATTCACTAAAGCAGTGCATTGGCAGATATTTAGATACATTTGCTTTCATGCTTCATTGGTCCTGCTTCATTGGTGTATTTCAGGGTTTTATCAATTTCTGTCTTTCTGTCAATATCTGCTTTGCAGGAACATTGATCATTTCATATATCTGCAGGACATAAAAATAATCTACTATATAGAGGACATAAGGCTGATAGATCCTGGTGAACATAAAGGGACAGGTACCCTGGAATACTTTAGATATATAGTTTGCCAAAGGAAAATGAAGGAACCTTCACCTTGGCGAAGTTTTGGAGGGTGGGTGGTCAGTAGCCTGAATTATTTCAGGATAGCCCCACCTCAATCCGGAGAAGGCAATGACACCCCACTCCAGTACTCTTTTGCCTGGAAAATCCCATGGACGGAGGAGCCTGGTAGGCTGCAGTCCATGGGCTCGCTAAGAGTCGGACACGACTGAGCGACTTCACTTTCACTTTCCACTTTCGTGCATTGGAGAAGGAAATGGCAACCCACTCCAGTGTTCTTGCCTGGAGAATCCCAGGGATGGGGGAGCCTGGTGGGCTGCCTTCCATGGGGTCGCACAGAGTCAGACACGACTGAAGCGACTTAGCAGCAGCAGCAGCGGCCACCTCAATCAATTTGCATCTACTCTTCCTGTAAATAAAAGTGACACAGTATATGGTGAATCTCTTAGGATTTGAGTAAGCCATATATCAGTTGGAATTGGGCTCAAAGGAATAGCAAGAGGGCATCACTATAGATCCCGCAAACATTAAATACTTACAATTTTAAGTTTAGGACTCGGAATTTTAATTAAAAAGGGTAAGTTTGATGAGAAATTTAACTTGCAAAACTGACAAGATGAAACAGAAAATGTGAATAATCTATAACTACAAAAGCGTTTGCATCTAGAAGTGAAAAAAGTTCTTACAATAAACATTTTCCCCAGATACTTTTCCCTAGAAATTTCTACCAAAGATTAGAAAAAAATAAAATCCATCATACAGAAGCTCCTCAAAAGAGTAGAAAGTTTCCAAATCTGGTTCAAGCACCAGCATTCCAGATGTACTGAAACAGGATAGCATCAGACAGTAGAGCAATGGTCAACAATTGAGGATCCAGAGTAGAGTGTGGTGTCAAATAAATGAAGGAAGGAAGAATTTCAGGAGGAAGATGCTGAGCAACATTTTCAAGTGCTAGAGATACAGTGATGGAGATTAAGATTGAATATTGTCTTTTAGAGTCTGTAGTTACATGTGAACAGAGACATTCAGCTTTTTTTAATGTGATCCATACTTAAAAGTATATTTTATATCCTGGTTCAATGTATATATATATATATATACATATATAAAATAGAAATAATTCTCATATAACAATTACATATGCAATGCACTATGATGCTCTTTAAGCTTGTTATTCTAATTATGACTGTGATGCAGTCTGGTAAAATGTATCATTTCATAGTCCATTGAATATGCTTAGTGGAACATTAGTACCAGAAGTAAACTACTCTGAGCTTAGACTGGGAAATGCAAAGTCCCAAATAATGAGGCCATACAATTCTTTCAAGAAGTTTGACTGTAAGATGAGAGGACAGTTGAAGCAATAGTGATAAGAAAATGTGAGTTTTCTTCACAATTGTTCATTTTGAGTAATTGCATGATTATTACAGTGGTAAAGAATTGCCTGCCAATGCAAGAGACACAGTTTCAATCCCTGGATTGGACAGATCCCCTGGAGAAGGAAATGGCAACCCATTGCAATATTCTTGCCTGGGAAATCCCATAAACAGAGGAGCCCGGTGGGCTACAGTCCTTGGGGTCACAAAGAGTCAACACAACCAAGCAACTAAGCAACAACACCTAGATACTATATCAAATGGAGTAAATGCTTTAAAAAAAAAAAAAAAACACCAGATAATGTGACCCTATTTTAAAATTTCAATATATAAATTAAAAAATTGGCAGAGTTTGGTTAATTCCTTCCCCTAGAAATCTATGAAATGCTGCTAGAAATAAATCATGTTCAAATACTACTGTAATACAAAGATTAATGAGATCAGTCTCATGAGACAAAAATAAGTAAAGGACCAGCACATCCCTATAAGGACTCCAAGCAGAATTTCCTCCAGCTGGAACATAGTATCAGAACATCAGCTAATTTGTATGTTTACAACATCCCTAGTATGAAAAATATCATGAAGCAATGACTTACTTTTCTTCTTATCTTGACCTTGATTTTCTATCTCATATGTAGTCACTTCCTGCCTACAAAGGAAAAAGATAATAACATGAGACTCCAGTTCCCTGAAGCCAAAGTTGCACTTGAAAGAACTATTTCATTGCCCTTAACCTAAGCTCATTCTAAATTTATAGTTCAAAGGTTAAATAAAATTAAATGCTTGCTACTCCCTTTTCAGAAAAACCGTGAAATATAGTTAATGCTGTATTGTATAATTGAAATAGGCTCTCACATTTTAAAAAGGTAAATATGTGAGATGATGAATGTTTTAATTACATCAGTGGGGCAATCCATTCAAAATGTATACATAAATCATCAAGTACTCTTTAATTATCTTAAAACTTTGTCTTAAAATTTTATTTTTTAATTATACTTCAATAAAGGTGAAAAAAAGGAAAACCACACAAATCTAAGAAAAGAATGAAAAGTAGAGAACAAATTCCACAAATGCCAACAAAGTATTTTATGAATTTATTGTACTTAGGAATTACTAAATTATTTAGGCCACATATATTGTATATTATCATATATATGAAAAGCATATGTGCAATATAGTGAAACTGAGAATGACCCAAAGGATAATATTGAAATTCAATTTATTTCTCTGCTGTTCTGGATGAGTGAGGACATCTTTAAAGATAAATCATAAGTTCTAGAAATTATAATTACAAACTTGCAGTGACAGACATAAAAAGTATGGGCTAGTGATGAAAGAAATAAGAGATTATCTCTACAGCCACGCAATTCCACACCACATAACAAAGAAGAGACAAAGAGGGCGTGAAGTTGCCAACACAGCTTTTGTTTCCTTTTCCCAGACTCTTAAGGGAAAAAATGGAAGTGACAAAGGATACAACCTATAATGATATTTGCAACTCAAAGAGGGTAATGAATATAAAACAGAGATGTGCTCAGAGCAGAGGGAAGAAAATATTCAATGAGGAGGCAATCAGAGAAAACATACTAAAATCAAAGTCTGAGTCTTAGATTATCTCTTCTCTCCCAAAAAAGTAAAAGTGTTAGATGCTCAATCATGTTTGTGACCCCATGGACTATGGCCCACCAGGCTTCTCTGTCCATGGGATTCTCTGGGCAAGAATACTGGAGTGGGCAGCTATTCTCTCCTCCAGGGTATATTCCCAACCCAGGGATCAAACCCGTGTCTCCTGCATTCTAGGCAGAACCTTTACTGTCTGAGCCTCCAGGGAAGCACTCTCGCTAAACCAATGGACAAATACACACACTACTTTATCTCACAAATGACATGCTTGCACAGCAAGGTCCTAAGCACAAAGTTGCAAGCATGGACTGCACAGATAGATAGATAGATAGATAGATAGATAGATAATAGAAACAATGTAATAAAGACAAGTAAAGAACAAAATTATTAACATACATGGAGCAGGAAAGTGGGCTAGCATAAATCAGGGGGGAAAAATTGAGAGAAATGGCAAAGCTTTTAGAGAAAGTAAAATAGTATTAAAAGCATGGAAGAGTAAAAAAAAACAAGCAGTAGCATAAAAAAACATACTTGAGACTAAAAGGTAAATGGTAGAAAATAAAGAGGTAGAGTGGTTAGAAAAAGAATGATAATTATGAAAAAAAAAAAAGAAATCTTAATATACACATAGTTGTTATTTCAGGTCATGAGAACCAAACAATTAAAACAAAAATATCCAAAGATATTTTTTAAAACGAACTCCTGAAATAAAGACTTGAATCTGAAAATTGATTTTATGGGTGAAAAAAACACAAATCATAGGGAACACTGATGTGTAATAGCTTCTGAACTTCAAGAATAATGAATCCTGGAACATCCATGGGAAAACATTACAGATATAGAATGCAATCAGAACATTAGTTCAGAAACATCAAAAGATATTTTCTGCCTCTTCTCCAGCTACAAAATGTAAAGGGGAGTTGTGAAGAGTCACAGTGAAGGCATAGCCACTCCACCATTTCTACATTTTCCTTTGTGCAGAGAAAGCATAGCTGCAACTTAGGAAATGACTGATTCCTCAAAAATTATTTCCTGTCACCAACAAACATCAAGGTCTTCCTCTCCACCCCCCATACCTTCACACTTTGTAAGACTAGAAAGGGTCATCTCAGAGACAGAAACACAGACCTTGAGATGAAATGATTAGGAAAGGGGTTGAGTACAAAGATATGAAAATCTCATGACTGACAAACAAGTCATGGTGTTTCTGTTAATCTAAGCAGTGGCAAGATATGAGTGTCCAGATATAGATTGCTTTTGCACTGCCTTCTTTTTTTTTTCCCCCCATGAGTGTCCTGTCAAGGTTGGGCAACTGATAGACACTAACAAGTTCAAGCAGTGGTTAAAGCCTTCACAAGCACTTAGTCTATAGAGGAAGATGGAATGTAAAAAGCCAAACTAACAATATAAAGTTACAAGTTAAGAGAAAGGCATAGAAAAATATGAATTGATGCTTTCAAATTGTGGTGCTGGAGAAGACTCTTGAGAGTCCTTTGGACTGCAAGAAAATCAAACCAATCAATCCCAAAGGAAGTAAATCTTGCATTTTCATTGGAAGGACTGACACTGAAGCTGAAGCTCCAATACTTTGGTCACCTGATGCAAAGAGCCGACTCATTGGAAAAGACCCTGATGCTGGGAAAGATGGAGGGCAGGAGGAGATGGGGGTGACAGAGGTTGGATGGCATCATCGACTCAATGGATGTGAGTTTGAGCAAACTCCAGGGATAGTGAAGGACAGGGAAGCCTGACGTGCTACAATCCATGGGGTCATAAGGAGTCAGACACAACTGAGCAACTGAACAACAGCAAAATATAAAGAAAGGGGCAGTGTAGAAAATCGATGTGGTATGGAAATAGCATTCTTACATAGCCTAGTCAAGGAGCTCATAGAAATCATAAGAGCCAGCATCTCCAGAGGAGATATTTTCTGTCACAAACAAGGAAAATGAAACCCATGTGCACTAGCGAAACAGCATGAGCCAGGGCCCCAAGCTGAAGATGATTAGTGGCTTGGAGGATATGACTTCCTGGGAGAAAACAGGTGAGAATGCAGAGTGAGGAATGATATTGGAGACATACACAGGAGTCAATCTATGTTGAATTTTAGTTCATGGTGAAAAGTTTGGATTTTATTCTAGGTGTAATAGAAAAACATATATGGGTTTTAAGGGAAAGACATGATTAGATTTATATTTCCCCAAATTATCCTAAATATGTGGAATAGGTTAGAATTGTGGTCATTCCAAATAACCAACCAGAAACAAATATCCTTTATATCAGCTATTCATTCATGCATTTGCATTATATAACTATTAAGAAACAAAATATGTGTACTAATGACCCAGTTTTCATGTTTAGAGTCTCCATCTAACATTCTGCCAAGTCTTAGAGGCAATCGCCAAAGGATTTTATCATTGGGGCTCTAAGAGATCTAAGTTAGGACATTAGCTCTCATGGTACAGAGATTCTGGAAGTAAATCTCTGGGGAAAATGCTCTGAAATGCTGTGTTCTTACCGTTTTCTTTTCACGTCTGGGCTTACCTTCCCAAGCTCCTTTTGATTGTCTTTCAAGCAACTAGAAAACACACAAGAAAAAAAGAGATTGTTACCTCTCTCCAAATCTTTTTGTCTCCATTTTAGCTTTCCTTAACATTTTTCAAAAAATGGGATACACCATGGCTGATTCATATCAATGTATGACAAAACCCACTGAAATGTTGTGAAGTGATTGGCCTCCAACTAATAAAAAAAAAAAAAAAATGAGATACAATTTGTGTTAATTTTTGCTGCACAGTGAACTGAATCAGCCATATATGTAGATTCCACTCATACATGTTAATGCATGGTATGTGTTTTTCTCTGACTAATTCACTCTGTTTGATAGACTCTATGTCCATTCACATCTGTATAAATGACCCAACTTTGTTCCTTTTTATGACTGAAAAATGTTTCCTTGTATATATGTATGACATCTTCATTATCCACTCACCTGGATTTAGGTTGTTTCCATATTCTGGCTATAGTAAATAGTACTATAATGAACACTGAGGGGCATGTGCCTTTTGAACTATAGTTTTTCAGAGTATATGCCCAGGAGTGGGATTGCTGGATTATATAGTAGTTCTATTTTTAGTTTTTTGAGGAAACTCTGTACTGTTCTCCATAGTGGCTATATCCATTTACCTTCCCGCCAATAGTGCAAGAAGGTTGCCTTTTCTCCACACTCTCTCCAGCATTTGTTGTGTGTAGATTTTTTGAAATGGCCATTCTGATTGGTGTGAGGTGATACCTCATTGTAGTTTTAATCTACATTTCTCTAATAATTAGTGATATTGAGCAATTTTTCGTATGCCTCTTGGTCATCTGTATATCTTTCTTGGAGAAATGTCTATTTAGGTCTTCCACACAGTGAGGTTTTTTGTTGTTGTTGCTGTTGTTGTTATCGAGCTGTTTGTATATTTTGGAGGTTAATCCCTTGTCAGTTGCTTCTTTTGCAAACATTTTCTTTTCTCCTGTTCTCAGGGTTGTCTTTTCACCTCATTTTTGGTTTTCTTTGCTATGCAAAAGCTTTTAAGTTTAATTAGGTCTCACTTGTTTATTTTTGTTTTTATTTTCATTACTCTAGGAGATGGTCAAAAATGATCTTCCTGTGATTTATGTCAGAGTGTTCTTCCTATGTTTTCCTCTAAGAATTGCATAGTGTCTGGTCTTATGTTTCAGTTTTTAATCTATTTTGAGTTTATTTTTGTGTGTGGTATAAGGTTCTAATTTCATTCTTTTACATGTAGCTGTCAAGTTTTCCAGTCTCTCGTTGAAGAGACTGTCTTTTCTCCACTGTATATTCTTGCTTCCTTTGTCGTAGATTTGGTGCCCATAGGTGCGTGGGTTTACCTCTGGGCTTTCTATCCTGTTCCATTGATCTATATTTCTGTTTTGTGCAAGTACTTTACTGTTTTAATTACTGTAGCTTTGTAGTATAGTAGCTTAACCAAACCCCAGGAGACAGTGAAGGACAGGGAAGCCTGGCGTGCTGCAGTTCATGGGGTTGCAAAGAGTGAGACATGACTGAGTGACTGAACAACAGCTGAAGTCAGGGAGCTTTATTCCTCTAGCTCCATTTTTCTTTCTCAAGATTACTTTGGACATTTGGGGTCTTTCACTTTTCCATACACACTGTAACATTTTTTGTCCTAACTCTCTAAAAACTGTTGTTTGTAATTTGATAGAGATTACATTGAATATGTAGGTTGCTTTATGTAGCATAGTCATTTTTCACAATATTGATTCTTCCAGCCCAAGAACGTGGTATATTTTTCCATTTGTTAGTGTCATCTTTGATTTCTTTCATCATCAGTGTTTTCTTATTGATTTATAAATACAGGTCTTTTGCCTCCTTGTGCTCAGTTAAGTAGTCCTATTCAACTCTTTGCAACCCCATGGACTGTAGCCCACCAGGCTCCTCTGTGCATGAAATTTTCCAGTCAAGAATACTGGAGTGGCTTGCCATTTCTTACTATAGCTTTCACCTCCTTAGGTGAGTTTATTCTTAGGTATTTCACTCTTTTTTGTTGCAATGATAAATGGCATTGCTTCCTTAATTTCTCTTTCTGATCTTTCATTGCTAATGTATAGGAATTCAAGAGATTTCTGTGCATTAACTTTGTATCCAGTAGCTACCAAATTCATCAATTAGCTCTAGTAGTTTTCTGGTGGCATCTTTAGGATTTTTTTTACTGTAGGGTATCATGTCATCCACAAACAATAACAGTTTTACTTCTTCTTTTCCAACATGGATTCCTTTTCTTTGTTTTTCTTTTCATAGTGCCATGGCTAGCTCTTCCAAAATTATGTTGAATAACAGTGGTGAGAGTGGACATCCTTATCTTATTCCTGATCTTAGAGGAAATGCTTTCAGGTTTTTCACCAGTGAGAATGATGTTTGCTGTGGGTTTGTCATATATAGCATTTATTATGTTGAGATAGGTTCCCTCTATGCTCATTTTCTGGGTACTTTTTTTTTTTATCACAAATGGGTGTTGAATTTTGTCAAAAGCTTTTATTGCACCTATGAGATGTTCATATAGTTTTTATTCTTTAATGTGTTAACATGGTGTATTACATTCATTGATTTGTATGTATTGAAAAACCCTTGCATCCCTCAGATAAGTCCCACCTGATCACGGTATATAATCTTTTTAATGTGTTGTTGGATTCTGTTTACTAGTATTTTGTTGAACATTTGCATCTATGTTTCTCAGTGATATAGGTCTGTAATTTTCTTTTTCATGATATTTGGTTTTTATTACAGTGATGGTGGACTAGAGAGTGAGTACACTTCTCTTACTATTAAAAAGAAGCCTGCTTTTCCTTTCTGTTAAACTTCATTTTCTTTGAAACTGACAGTCACAGATACAGAATGCAATTTGGAAATTGACCAGAAGCCAGACTTATGATGGAACAAAATTCTATAATCAGATCCCTGATTCTCTCAGTTTAATTTTTTATAATCAGGAAAGTTCTAGGGCTTGGATTGATCATGATCTGACATGCAAATTTCCTGAGTTCTCCAGAAGAGAAAGGAGGTGCCAAGAAGGTTGAAAGCCCCTTACAATGGAAAGGTTTGGCCTCTCCAGTGAGGCCAGGTAGCATAAGCATGCTATATATGTCTATGTGGAGTACTAGGACTACCTATCCCAGCCCTCTGAGCCAGAGCAAGATTCTCTAAAGCCTTCTGTTTTGCCATTCACGTACATGTAGAGCAATGTAATCCTCACCTACATTCAGAGAAGTGTATGTTGTGCATATTACCCTTAGTTTTATTCTCATTAATTAAAATCATTATTATGAGAATCAGTCAAACACTGAATGATGAAGCTACAACCAGAGGAACCAGTGACTTGAATGATTATATAATGGTTACAGAATAATTCATCAGAGACCAAAGCCCATGATTCAGTTAATCAAATTTTTCACTATGTACATTGTACAAATATAGCATTTCTTGGACTAGTCTTTTCCCACTAGTACCAAATCCTCAGAAATAGTATATTCTCTTGTTTCTATATAAGAGTTCATGTAAAATATCTCAGACTATGAGCCTCATACCTGCTTACTGACATTATTGAGAGAAGTCATCTCTTCAATATTAGTGTTTAAAGTTCAAGAAACATTGTTAGATATTGACACACAGGACTACTAAGCAAAGAGTAGAACTTGTTAAATACAAAGTAAATCAGATTTGCAGAGGAAGGGAACCTTTTCTTTTTATTCTGATGTAGAGATTTCTGGATAGTATTCAGAAACTCTCAAATTTGGAAGTTATAATTACTTAACAGTATAGATTGTGAATCAGGAAAAATTTAATTTTGGTGTCCCCTATTTGCTTTTCTTTTTCTGTTTCCCTAGAATCCAGTTTCTCATGATTTCTTTTTTCCAATCTGATCAATGAAGATTCGCCTTGAGGTTTTCAATGATTCACTAATTTACCCTTCTAAGGGCTGTTTGTATTTCAAAATTAAAAAAACAGGGTCATAAAGTTCCTAATTTAGAAGATACTTAATTGGAATTTGTTGTCATTAGAATTACTCTACATAAATAGGCATTTATGAATTGTCATGCATAAAGTAAAAGATTTTGTTTTAACCAAACAGAATTCAGATAACATCAGGCATTGATGATATACAAAGATTTATTGAATGAATTAATAAATTGTCAATATTCTATCATTTGAAAACCACATATTAAGCTTAAAATGTATGCTGGTCAAAGTACTGAGATAAGGGCTGATTTTTCCATATTTTCTGTGCTTTTTTCTTTCTTTTTAAAAATGTTCCAAATGTATGACTTTAACTTTTTAATACATCATAGCTCCACAAAAGAAATCTAAATAAACACCAAAATTCAATAATTTGTACAATATTTCTCCATCCAATTTGAGATTTTTTATTTTCCATAGATTCTTCTTTCCACCTCAAGAAGGCTCTTCAAAATTTCATTTAGTTTAGATTTGGTACTGATGAAAACTTTTTATATTTGCTTGTCTGAGATAATTTTTATCTTACCTTCTATTCTAATTGAGTAGAATATCCTAAGTGCAGGACAGTATTTTTGATGAGTGTATGTACATGCTCAGATGTGTCCAGCTCTTTGCTACCTCAAGAACCATAGCCTGTCAGACTCCTCTGTCCATAGAATTTTCCAGGCAAGATTACTGGAATGGGTTGCCATTTCCTATTCCAGGGCATATTCCTGACCAAGGGATCAAACCTACATCTCTTCTGTCTCCTGCCTTGCCAAGCAGATTCTTTACCACTTGAGCCATCTGGGAATTGCCCAGATGAATTTTGATGAATACAGATGCAAAAATTCTCAAAAGAATACTCACAAACCAAATACAATCATATGTTAAAAGAACTATGTACCATGATTGTGTTGGATTTATTCAAGGAACACAAGAATGGTTCAATGTTTGCATATCAATCAGTGAGACATACAAAATTAGCAAGAGGAAGGATAAAAATAATGTGATCATCTCAACAGATGAGAAAAATGCATTTGATAAAATTTAACCTCCATTCATGATTAAAATCCAGATTAAAACTTTTACCAAACTGGGTATAGAGGGAATATAGAATGGGAAAGACTAGAAATCTCTGCAAGAAATTATAGATACCAAGGGAATATTTCATGCAAAGATGGGCACAATAAAGGACAGAAACAGTATGGACCTAACAGAAGCAGAAGATATAAACAGGAGGTGGCATGAATAGACAGAAGAACTTTACAAAAAAAGATCTTCATGACCCAGATAACCACAATGGTGTAATCATTCACCTAGAGCCAGATATCCTGGAATGTGAAGTCAAGTGGGCCTTAGGAAGCATGACTATGAACAGGGCTAGTGAAGGTGATGGAATTCCAGTTGAGCTATTTTAAATCCTAAAAGATGATGCTGTGAAAGTACTGCACTCAATATGCCAGCAAATTTGGAAAACTCAGCAGTGGCCACAGGACTGGAAAAGGTCAGTTTTCATTCCAATCTCAAAGAAAGGAAATGCCAAAGAATGCTCAAACTACCACACAGTTGCACTCATCTCACATGCTAGCAAAGTAGTGCTCAAAATTCTCCAAGCCAGGCTTCAACAGTACATGAACTGTGAAATTCCAGATGTTCAAGTTGGATTTAGAAAAGGCAGAGGAACCAGAGTTCAAATTGCCAACATCTGTTGGATTATCACAAAAGCAAGAGAGTTCCAAACAAATATCTACTTCTGCTTTATTGACTATGCCAAAGCCTTTGACTGTGTGGATCACAAAAAACTGTGGAAAATTCTGAAAGAGATGGGAATATCAGACCACCTGACCTGCCTCCTGAGAAATCTGTATGCAGGTCAGGAAGCAACAGTTAGAACTGGACATGGAACAACAGACTGTTTCTAAATTGGGAAAGGAGTACATCAAGGCTGTATTTTGTCACCCTGCTTATTTAACTTATATGCAGAGTACATCATGTGAAATGCCAGGCTGGATGAAATACAAGCTGGAATCAAGATTGCGGGGAGAAATATCAATAACCTCAGCAATGCAGATGACACCACCCTTACGGCAGAAAGTGAAGAAGAACTAAAGAGCCTCTTGATGAAAGTGAAAGAGGACAGTGAAAAAGTTGGCTTAAAACTCAACATTCAGAAAACTAAGATCCCTGATAGAGGGAATATAAGTGAGCATAATAAAGGCCATTTATGAGAAATCCACAGCTAACATCATACTCAATGGTGAAAAGATGAAAGCTGTTTCTCTAAATTTAAGAACAAGGCAAGAATGCTCATTCTTGCCACTTCTATTTAACATAGTATTGGAAATTCTAGCCAATGCAGTTAGGTAAGAAAAAGAAATAAAATACATCTATATTAGAAGAGTAGAAGTAAAACTGTTCCTATTTGCAATACTTTATATAGAAAACCCTAATGTCTCCAAAGAGTCTATTAAAATAAATAAATTCCTCACAATTGCAGGATATAAGATTAATATTCAGAAATCTTCTTTGTTTCTGTACATTAATACTAGTAATGCAATACTTTATATAGAAAACCCTAATGTCTACAAAGAGTCTACTAAAGTAAATAAATCCCTCCTAATTGCAAGATATAAGATTAATATTCAGAAATCTTTTGTGTTTCTGTACACTAATCCTCAAAAAGGGAACATTTTAAAAAAATCTTGTTTAAAATTACATCAAAAAGAATTAAAATATCTGGGAATAAATTTAACCAAGATGGTGAAAGATGTATACTAAGAAAATTATACAACATTGATGAAAGAAATTGAAGATGATACAAAGAAATTGAAAGCTATCCTGTGATTTTGTATTAGAATAATTAATATTGTTAAAATGAGTATTCTAATCAAAGCAATCTACAGATTTAATGCAATCTCTATCAAAACACCTGTCAGGGAATGTTTAACAGTAGGATTCCTGTGTGCTGTTTTCTGTCTCTCATGAGCCCTCTGTTCCTTATCAGTTTCTACAGGAACAAGTGGAGTGGCACGCTGCTCTCAGGACTGAGGTCATGAGATGGAATGCATGCATGGATTTCCTTCATTAGCTTTTCCATACAGTGAAAGTGATTATTTAAGACCCTCTTTCTTTTGATATGGATTGTCTCCTGGCTTTATGACCCCTATTACTCCTTGTTTCCTTGGTAACTTGTAAGTCTGGTCTTTTGATCTTTATCTTTGCTGAAGAAGCTACCTTGTAAAACAGTATATATACTCACAGAATTCAATAAAGCGCCCTCCTTCCACTAGAGACCTGAGTCCCCATGTCCTCCTTTCTCTCTCTCTCTCTCTCTTTCTCTATGTCTCTTTCTGGCTGATTCTCTGGAGCATGGAAGCCTGCCGAGCTCACTTTCTTGCCCGGGCTTTCAAGACCTCTTTGAGAGGACGCCCTGTGCCTACATGAGTGGTGCAAGCGCTGTCCTGGGGCTTTATTGGTTCTCTGCATAACCCAAAAAATATTAGCCTCTTTCTCTCTTTTGCTTTCTTATCGTCGACTCTGGACCACCAGGTTCCGGTCCATTAAAGGACCGCAACAAACACCCATGACTTTTTTCACATAACTAAAACAAATAATCCTAAAATTTATATGGAACCACAAAAGACCCAGAATTTCTAAAGCTCTCTTGAGAAAAAAGAACACAGCAGTATCACTCCCCCAGACTTCAGAGTATACTACTTATATACAGTAATTAAAACGGGTTTGTCCTGGCACAAAAAACAGACACATAAGTCAATCAAACAGAAAAGAGAATCTAGAAATAAATTCATGTATCTATAGCCAGCTAATCATTGGCAAGAATATACCAACAAATTTTCCTGGTAAAATAGGACATTTACATGTAAAACAATGATATTAGAAAAAATTTTCACATTGGACATAAAAATAAAATGATTTAAAGACCTAATTGTAAAATTTGTAACCATAAATTCCTAAAAAAAATATAGGCAAACACTCTTTGACATGTTACAACAACATTTTTTGCCAAAATAAATAAAAGCAAAAATAAGCAAATTGGATCTGATTAAACTTAAACATTTTGCACAACAAAGGAAATTATTTATAAAGTGGAAATACAACCTACAGAATGGGATAAAATATTTGCAAATGATGAGCTCAACCAAAGGCTAATATCCAAAATATATAGATACTTCATACAACTCAGTATCATAAAAACAAACAACCCAACAACAAAAAATGCACCTGAACAGACATTTCTTCAAAGACATACAGATGGCTAACAGACAAATGAAAAGATGTTCAACATCATAAATTATTAGATAAGCATAAATCAAGACAGCATTGAGGTATCATCTTACACCTGTAAAATGATCATTATCAAAACAATTGCAAACAGCAACAGTTGGAAAGGATGTGGAGAAAAGTGGACCCTTGTACACTGTTGGTGGAAATGCAAATTGGTACAATCACTATGAAAAACAGTATGGAGATTCCTCATAAAACTAAAAATAGAACTACATATGATCCAGAAATTCCACTCCTTGATACTACATCTAGAGAAAACTAGAACATGTGTGCAAAGGACACAAGAACATGTATGCAAAAGAAAACAAGAGCATGTATGCAAAAGACACATGATGCTGTATGCTGTGTACATACAATATCACTATTCACATATCACATAGCCATATCACATAGCCAAGATATGGAAACAACCTAAGTGTTCATCAACAAATAAATGGATATAGAAGACATGAGATGTATGTGTGTAATACATAATATTAATAATATTCAGTCTTTAAAAAAGATCAAATTTGTTGCTACATCGGTGGATCTACAGAAACAATGAAAACAGTGACAGACTTTATTTTCTTAGGCTCTAAAATCACTGTGGATGGTGACCGCAGCCATGAAATTAAAAGATGCTTGCTCCTTGGAAGAAAAGCAATGACAAACCTAGACAGCATATTAAAAACCAGAGACATTACTTTGCCTACTAAGGTCTGTGTAATCAAAGCTATGGTTTTTCCAGTAGTCATGTACAGATGTGAAAGCTGAACAATAAAAAAGACTGATGGCCAAAGAACTGATGCCTTTGAACTGCTCTGGAGGAGACTTGAGAGTCCCTTCGACAGCATGGAGATTAAACCAATCAACCCTAAAGGAAAACAACCCTGACTATTCATTGGAAGGACTGATGCTGCTGCTGAAACTGAAGCTCCAATAGTTTGGCCACCTGATGGGAAGAGCTGACTCATTGGAAAAGACCCTAATGCTGAGAAAGACTGAAGGCAAGAGAAGGGGATGACAGAGGATTAAATGATTGGATGGCACCATCAACTCAATGGACATGAGTTTGAGCAAACTCCAGGAGATGATGAAGCACAAGGAAGTCTAGTATGCTGCAGGGGGTCCATGGGGTCACAAAGTCGCAAGCAGTCCATGGGGTGGCAAAGAGTCAGACATGACTGAGCAGCTGAACAACAACAACAAAGTAAGTCAGACAAAGACATAATGTTTGATATCACTTATATATGGAATTTAAAATATAATGCAAATGAATATATGCAAAAGATATTCACAGATATAGAAAACAAACTAGTGTTTCCCAAAAGGGAGAGAAAAAGAAGGAAGGGCATATTAGAGATATGGGATTAAGAGAGACAAACTACTATTATAAATAGATAACCAACAAGAAGATACTGTATAGCACTGGAATTATAGCCATTTTCCTGTAACAACTTTGGATAGAGTATAATCTGTAAAAATACTGAATCAGTATGCTGTACACTTGAAATTAATAAAGCATTAGAAGTCAAATATACTTTAATAGAAATAATAAAGTTTAAAAAATCAGAAAAAGCACATGACAGTCAACTAGGTGTTATCCCAGACAGGGTAGGTTATCAATACAAACAGCCAAGACATGGAAGCAATCTAAATGTACCTCGACAAATGAATGGATAAAGAAGATACAGTACATATATTCAATGATATATTACTCAGCCATTAAAAATAATGCCATTTGCAGCAACATAGATGCACATACAGATTGTTATCCTGAGTGAAGACAAATATTGTATGATATTGCTTATATATAGAATCTAAATAAAATGATACAATGAACTTACAAAACAAAAACAGATTCCCAGACCTACAGAGCAAACTTATGGTCAGCAGAGGGAAAGGGTCTAGAGGAGGGATAGATTAAGAGTTTGGGACTGACATGTACACATTGATGTATTTTAATGGATAACCAACAAGGACCTACTGTATAGCAAAGGGAGCTCTGCTCAATATTATGTAAAAACCTACATGGGAAAATCATTTGAAAAAGGATAGTTACATGAATAAGTATAACTGAATCACTTTGCTGTACACCTACAACTAATATAATATTGCTAATCAACTTCAAAATAAAATTAAAAGTTTAAAAAAATAACCATATTATCAACTATTTGAAGTTCAATGCCATTATTGACTTGTACTGTATTTTTCACTTAGCTTGTGTTAATCTGCTAACAGAAAAATTATAAGCTTAAGCAAATTTTTGTTTATGCATTTTTTGTGCATTTTTCTGAAAATAATTAGAGAGAGATACATTTACAGATATTGGGTTGAGACATTCAGGGGTGTTATCTGGCAGACACCCTTGTTACTTTTGCCATGCCTGCTTTTTTGGTGTCACTATTATGCTTGTCTTGTTATTATCACAACCTCAGACATCATGTCCATGTTCAAAGTAATTATAAAAGGGAAAGTAGATGCCATTTATGCTGAATATATTTATTAGAAAAGAAAAAGATTTCGTAGGAAGCTCCAGGTCATCTCATTGAACATCTAATGATATGCCTACCTACAAGGGATATTAGAGCTGATTATATTGCTAAAATAAATAAAATCAAAGTTATATTAGTAAGGAATCTTGAGGAACGGATACGGATCATGCAAATGACAGTGTTTCCAATTCACTAATAGAGAAAAAAAGACAAGGAGAAAAGCCTTTCCTAATCGTTTCCCATTACTTATTAACAATCTCTCTTATTCACAAGCCCAGAGTTTACTTAGACACTGCTAAGACAGGACAGGAAAGTCAGTAACAATACGGTTCTGAATTGATAATGGATTTTATGTTCATTATTTGATTGCTTTCTCACTACCATCTCTGTTTATCAAACACTGATTGCTATCAGACCTCTAAGCCATTAATTTAAAAAAAAAAAAAATGAAAGAAACCTATTAACATAATTTACCATCTTAGAAATCTAACCAAAAAATTTAAAGGTTATCTCAACAATTTCAAAAATTCATTTGATACTATTTAGCCACATTAATAATAAAAATTCTCATAAAATGTATTATAATTCAGAACTTCCTTATTTTGATAAAAGCAATATATCAAAAGCATACAGAAAAGTTAATGAAAAAAAAAAAAACAAGAAAAAGGCAGGAGTTGTAAAAAATGAAAAGAAATAGAAAAGTATTTTTTGTAGTTTATATGTTAATTATATGTAAAACCCAGTAGCATTAACTTAACAAACCATTAAATAACAAATTTAACAAGAGTGGTAGACACAAAACGATCTTACAAAATTCAATAACATTTCAACAACACTAGGCTAGAGAATAATGTACTTTATTTGGTATTATAAATAGTACTTAGAAATCAACCTAAGCAAAGAATCAAAAAAAAAAAAAATTACAACTCTTTTAAAATACACTAAAATTTTGAATAGAGTTATACACAACTGTTTTGACTGGAATAGTGGTTGCATCAACATAGCTTTTTGTACTGAAATTAATCTATATATCCAATGCTTTCCCAATCAAAATTCAAGCTGACACTTTTGATTAACTCAACTAATTTAGTTTTTAATAAATATGAGAGGTAAAAGTCCTCAAAAAGTTAAATCAATTTTGAAGTGAGGAATAAAGAGGACATGTTCTGAGCATAGTTAATGGGCATTGTTAACATCTATTCCATCTTCTTTCTGGAAAAAGGAAAGTGATGACTGCCTTCCTCAGAATCATTTGCCACCAATATTGAAGCTGCAAATTATATGCTGCTGAAAGTGTGAAGAAGCCTTTTTGTGGTTCTTCCTCCAAAAGTCAGGTTCACAGACAAGAAGTTTTTGTGCATCAGCCTTCTGGTGTCCATTCTTAAGCCTCATAAACAGTACTGGTAGGGAAATTTTTAATATAGAATCACCCTAGAAACCGCTTAGGCAGGGTAGCTTGGTCAATTTTGTAGCATAAAGATATGTTTATAAAGAGGCCCAGGCTGAAAGCCAAAACTAGAGCCAATCCAGTGATTTTGTAGGTACCAAAGTCTTTACATTTAAAACCCATCCTACTAAAATCATTCTACTATGGTTTATATTTATTATATCAAGCCTCTGTGATGTCATAGAGAATAACATCACACCAGATATCAAGACGTACTACAAAGTCATAATAATAAAATCTATATGCTGCTAGTAAAGGAATACAAGACATAAACCAACCATATGTAGACACTCCATATATAATATAGAAGTAATTATAGTTCAATGGGAAAAGAATATATCTTCTAGTAATTGAAGTTGCAAAATCTGGGTCATTTTTTTGAGAGAAAAAAAAGCAAAATCCCTAACTTAATCCACATACTAATAGAGATCAAAAATCTAATGAAGAAAATCAGTACAAAAAAATTCAGAGTAATAGCTTTGCTACATAAAAATGGGAGAAAACTTCTTCCTAAGGAATTACCCAAGAGAAAAGAAAACATCTATCCACAAAAGTATTTAAACATGAATATTTATAGTAGCTTTGTTCATTATAGCCCAAAATAGGAAGTAACTCAAATACTATGGATAGAAGAATGCATAATCATATTCTTGTGTATTTGCACCTAAACAGACTCTGGAATATTCAGTAACAAAAAAGAATGAACTTTTGTCACATGCAACAGTATGGATGAATCTTTTCATTAATGTTGACTGAAAAGCAAGCAAAAAAAAAGTACATATTTTATTAGCTCATTTGCAAAAAAAAAAAAAAAAACATGGGAATAGAAGAGTACTTTGAGGTGATTGAGAAGAGGCATGAGGAAAATTTCTGGGATGATGAAAAATTATGTCATGATTGGTGTGTTCTATAGGTATACACATGTTCTATGACTATACACATATTCTATAGATATATACCACGTTCCATAGGTATACACATTTGTAAAACTCAACAAGTGTTGCACTTAAAATTTGCTCATTTTGCCATATGCAAATTTTGCCTTAATACAGAAATCAATTAAAGGAAATTTATCTTAAAAGAACCAAACCACAAATCATGAGGCAAAAACTTGACAAATTTTATTACATCAACATTTAGGACTTCAGGTATTAATAAATAAAAATGTAGCAAGTAGATGGATGCCTAGTAAGATTAGGTATTTGTTATGGCTAGCAAACTTGAATCAGTCTCCTGAACCTCTTCCTAGGCTTGTCTGTGCACTTCTCCATAAAATCCAGTTTTAGTAAAAATCCTGCCAAGGTGCTTTAACCAGAACCCCACCAAGCTCCTTGTTCTCCACTATCCACCAAGAGATTTCTGATCATCATGGCCTGTCTTCAACAAGAGTTCTGTTAGGTCAGTTGAGCCAGAACCACTTTTAACCCTATTTCCTCTTAGTAAATTTTCATCCACTGACCCCTACCCTGTTCCTTGACTGTAAATTTCTTTCAGCCTCATCTCTCTCCCCAGCTATAAAATCAAGTCTTCCTTGCCATCTTTAACAAGTGTCATTACTTTTTTCTTTAACCTGGCTAACACTCAAGAGGTGAGTCTATAATATTCAAACGGTGTTTGTTAATCCACAAGAATTCAAGAAACCAAAGAGGGAGGAAAAGATGAGCAAAAAAGTTTCTGTTTGTTTGGGTATTTTGTTTTGCTTTAATTTATTTCTGACTGGAGGACAATAGCTTTACAATACTGTGTTGATTTCTGCTGTACAACGTGAATAAGCCGTAAGAACACACACATCCTCTCCCTGTTGAGCCTCCCTCCCACCCAACTCCTCAATTCCCAGCCCTCTAGGTCATCACAGAGCACCATATGTAAAAAGCTGGCTAGTGGGAAGCAGCTATGTAGCACAGGGAACTCAGCTTGCTGCTCTGGGAGCAGAGGATTTGGATAGTAAACATTTAAAAGAAGCTTCAGAGCCTAAGAAGCACCTGAATAGATACACAAAATCACCAATGAACAACCAGAGAAATGAAAATTAAAATAACAATTGGTTACAAATTTACGTTTAAAATATATGGCAAAATTAGAAAACATGCATTTTTCAAGTATAGGAACAGATGTGAAGATCCAAAAACTCCAGAAAGGGAGAGTAGAAGGTGTAGCCTCCCGGTAAAGAAATGGGGTATATTCCAGGTCACTCCTTCCAAAGGGATATAAGAGGTATGTTTTAGATATCCACAGCAGGACTTTGGTAGGCAGGTTGGCAATGAATGGATGGTGTGAAGCAAGCTCAGATAAGAGGTTACAAGGCAGATACTCTAATAAATATAGATCTCAAAGATATTGATGAGTATAGAAGAAAACGGACTAAGTTGATACTAAGTTATTGTTTGCATCTATTAACATTTCAAAGACTCAGATCCAAACACTCTAAGGCTACACATGAAATAAATTAAAATTAGTACTTATGGGAAGAGGAGTGAGATTGGGAATTAGGGAGGAAGGAGAAAACATAATGAGAATGGTCTTACATAGATGGCTCAGTGGTAAAGACTCTGCCTGTCATTGTAGGAAATGTGGGTTTGATTCTCAAGTTGGGAAGACCCCCTGGAAAAGGAAGGGCAACTAACTCCAATATTCTTGCCTGGGAAATCTCAAGGACAGAGGAGACTGGCGGGCTACAGTCCACGAAGTCACAAAAGAGTCAGACACCGCTTAGTGACTAAACAACAAGATACCACTCCTTAGTCTTCCTGTTAGTGGTGATTCCTTTGTTCCTTTTGCTGCTTTTAAAGCACCTGCCACTTTATTAGAACCTAGATGAAAATAACAATGCAAAATACTTTTCAATGGTCACAAAGAGTAGTTTGTCTTGAAAATCTTTGACACATTCTTTCTACTTTTTGGAAAGCAGAAAAGCACCACTAAGAGTCATCAAATTCTACACTTAATTATTAACTAATGAGAATAAAAAGAAAAAACCACATGATCATCTACACATGAAAAATTCATCTGCTTCAAAGTCAGGTACTTCAGTCTCTGATGCCTGGCTAAGCACTTGGCGCTGAACACAATTTTAAAAGTAAGGGCACAATGGTGAGACGGTAAATAAATTTCCTCTTAAGGTACTTTTTCCTTTTCTTTAGTCAATTTACTACCTCCCCTTTCTGAATACAGAGGCATACTAAAGCCTTATTCTCTGGGGAATATCCAAGCTTTTAATTTGGTTACTTTAGCCCTGAGCAGGAATGTAAGAATTCTTCATAAACAATTATGGAGATCTGATTATAAAATTCTGTCCAAAATGTAAGTTCTAAATCCATATTGCCTGAGGAAATATGGGCTGGGTCTAATTCCACCAGAGGAAATATAGATTTTCTGTTATTGAATTTTCCTTTAAACTATCATCTTTGAAAGGCTGAGTCATATAGAGATCATAAAATATTTAAGATGCTGCCTGACTTCAGACTATACTACAAAGCCACAGTCATCAAGACAGTATGGTACTGGCACAAAGACAGAAATATAGATCAATGGAACAGAATAGAAAGCCCAGAGATAAATCCACGAACTTATGGACACCTTATCTTTGACAAAGGAGGCAAGGATATACAATGGAAAAAGACAACCTCTTTA
The DNA here is from genome assembly GCF_019320065.1 of Cervus canadensis. Lineage (NCBI taxonomy): Eukaryota > Metazoa > Chordata > Mammalia > Artiodactyla > Cervidae > Cervus > Cervus canadensis. Next base: position 67,368,383 of record NC_057389.1, read on the forward strand.
ACAAGTGGTGCTGGGAAAGCTGGTCAACCACTTGTAAAAGAATGAAACTAGAACACTTTCTAACACCATACACAAAAATAAACTCAAAATGGATTAAAGATCTAAATGTAAGACCAGAAACTATAAAACTCCTAGAGGAGAACATACGCAAAACACTCTCCGACATAAATCACAGCAAGATCCTCTATGACCCACCTCCCAGAATATTGGAAATAAAAGCAAAAATAAACAAATGGGACCTAATGAAACTTAAAAGCTTTTGCACAACAAAGGAAACTATAAGTAAGGTGAAAAGACAGCCCTCAGATTGGGAGAAAATAATAGCAAATGAAGAAACAGACAAAGGATTAATCTCAAAAATATACAACAACTCCTGCAGCTCAATTCCAGAAAAATAAATGACCCAATCAAAAAAATGGGCCAAAGAACTAAACAGACATTTCTCCAAAGAAGACATACAGATGGCTAACAAACACATGAAAAGATGCTCAACATCACTCATTATCAGAGAAATGCAAATCAAAACCACAATGAGGTACCATTACTAACGCCAGTCAGGATGGCTGCTATCCAAAAGTCTACAAGCAATAAATGCTAGAGAGGGTGTGGAGAAAAGGAACCCTCTTACACTATTGGTGGGAATGCAAACTAGTACAGCCGCTATGGAAACAGCCTAGAGATTTCTTAAAAACTGGAAATAGAACTGCCATATGACCCAGCAATACCACTTCTGGGCATACACACTGAGGAAACCAGATCTGAAAGAGACACGTGCACCCCAATGTTCATCGCAGCACTGTTTATAATAGCCAGGACATGGAAGCAACCTAGATGCCCATCAGCAGATGAATGGATAAGGAAGCTGTGGTACATATACACCATGGAATATTACTCAGCCATTAAAAAGAATTCATTTGAACCAGTCCTAATGAGATGGATGAAGCTGGAGCCCATTATACAGAGTGAAGTAAGCCAGAAAGATAAAGAACATTACAGCATACTAACACATATATATGGAATTTAGAAAGATGGTAACGACAACCCTTTATGCAAAACAGAAAAAGAGACACAGAAGTACAGAACAGACTTTTGAACTCTGTGGGAGAAGGTGAGGGTGGGATGTTGCGAAAGAACAGCATGTATATTATCTATGGTGAAACAGGTCACCAGCCCAGGTGGTATGCATGAGACAAGTGCTCGGGCCTGGTGCACTGGGAAGACCCAGAGGAATCGGGTGGAGAGGGAGATGGGAGGGGGGATCGGGATGGGGAATACGTGTAAATCAATTGCTGATTCATGTCAATGTATGACAAAACCCACTGAAAAAATAAATAAATAAATAAATATTTAAGATGATCAAGAACAATAAAGCTATTAATCTCTAAAGTTTCCATGCACTATTCAGAAATTTCATTATTTTTAGTCAATAATGGCTTGTTTGCATGCTGTGTACATATATAGATACAAACTTGAAGTAGATAGATGATGCAGAGGAGAAAAAGTCTTCCCCTAATTTCTTTAGGTCTCCAGCTGGGCCTAAAAATTAAACTGATATGAGGCAAACTAACAGGAGAAAAACATACAAATTTTATCGAATTTTTCATGCATGTGAGAACCTTCACTTGAGAAAGAAGACCAGAAGTGACCAGGAAAGGAAGCTTGTATATCTTTGAGACAAAGGCACAACAAGCTTGGAAAGCATTGACAAGGCGGAGGGATTGATCTAGAGCTAATAAGGGTGTAACAAGTTTTGTTAGCATAGCTTTCTTGACCCTAAATTCCTTGTCTCTGGTGATAGAAATGTCTCTCTTCCTCTTGGAACAAGGAGAGCACCTTTCACATAAGGGATCCATCTCCTGCTTTCAGGGAAGAAAGGCAAGTTTTCGGAAATCAGAATAACCATCCTGCTTCTGCTGTCCTTGAATTCCTTCAGCTTGAGATAGTCAATACACCAAGGCACCATTGGATAGATGGAGAGAAGATTCACACTTTCTAAATATAATGTATGTGTCAGCTATAGATTTCCAGAAGGAAACAGTTCTTATTATCCATTTAATGCTGAACCCAATAGACAAGCAACAGGCAGAGGGCTTCATGTCATCCCCTCATACTCCTCTGAGAACCACCGGCAGGCTTCCCACCTTCCATGTTCCAGAAGGTCCAAAGTACCCTCTTCTTGAAAAGAAGGGAAGCCTTATAGAAAACCTATCTCAAGTAATCAAACAAAGATTGTGGCCTTTGGAGTCTTGCTGGCTACATGTTTGATGACTTAAACCACCCCTTCTAACTGAGAGACTGAAACCCTTGCACCCTTAATTTCAAAACATATCAAAATGGGGATAGCAGTATCTCCTTTGTGGTATCATTGTGATGATTTAGCCCAACTATACAATATTTTGGCACTTGTTCGGTTGCTTGATAAATGTTCTCTCCCTTCCCCCTCAATGCCATTGCATTAGAGTGTCTGAGAGTGAAGTCTGGAAAATCTTTGGTACAGGTCTAACGGCTCTTTCATTCCGTGAAAATGGGGTAACGGCTGAGTTTGGAGAATAAAAAAGTGTTATCACAGACAAAGGAAAGAGGGAGAGCTGAGTCTGATTCTTATCATTTCTGTTTCCTCTTTCTGGCAGATTTGATGGGGATTTATTTGACAGTTACAGGAGGAAGTTGGGAAGTACCACCTCGCCTAATATTCATCACTGCTCTCCTTGTTTCTGTGTCTCCTTCATCTCCAAATATGTGCAGCATATCCCAAGAGTCTCTAATAATGGAGAGGTCCTCAGGAGAGGCCAGGAAGAGACTGATATGTCATTCAGGGGAATAACTTTTTCCTTCTCTCATGCCACATTTGTGATCTAAATGACTGACAAACACCAAAATAAAGTGCATTTACTTTCACCAAACCTCTTTTTTTCCATTTTGGTTGTTCCTGCTGAATTTCAGCTCTTCATTTCCTTTTAATTCATGTATTTTTTAGAGCTTCTTAACTTTGTCCATTTTTCTCCATTTCACCTTACACACTAAGGACAGACAGTTCTCTTAACATATAAGCCACATTACATCTTTCTCCACTCACAAATGTTCATTGCATTATCACTCCCTGGATGCCTTTGAAGACTTTTTATCATCAAATGACAAATCTCATTTTCAAATTCTTCTCCTATTGGGATTATCCTTGAACAATATGCTCTAATATTTGACAATTGTACTTCCTGAAACACCACGTACTTCAAACTCTTACACATTTTCACACATTGTCCCTTTAGTTTGTAGTCTTTTCCACTTTGTTCAGCCTGCCTAACATTTGCAGAACAATCCAAGCTGAAATTCTTCAAACATGCCCTACGTCCCTGCCAGTCCAAATCAGAATTCTATTCATCCTTTCCTCTTATTTCTATTGCACACTATTTGGGCTTCTATGAAGAATACATTAACATCTGCCCTTTCTGAAAAAAAAAGAGGTTGTTGTGGTATAGTGGAAATGACACATGACTTGACATCAGGAATTACTGATATATCCTGGTAATCATTTCACAACATATACATGTGTTAGTTAAATCACCATTTGTACACTGTAGTTTCATCATCTTATAGCAGAAGTGACCTTGAAAAGCTTTTATCATCTCTCAGCTATATAATTTCTAATTTTTTTAAGTACAGAACAGCTATTAAGTACAGTATTTGTTCAAGGGGCTTATCAACTTTTTAGTCGGCACCCACTGTAATCCCTCCTCTATGTTATTATTTTTTTAAGGCCAAGAGTGCTGTCTCGTATAGGCTTCCCATAAATTCTGACTGACCTTAAAAGAGGGAAGCATTTTTCATCATGGCATATGTGAATTCAACTCTTTGAGCACAACTGTTTCATTTTACCTTCATCACCACAGAAGATATACCAACGGCCAACAGCTGCCTGGAAATGTTCAACAAAGTTATCAGTGAAGTGCAGATCAAAATCACATTAAGTTATATCATCTCACACCTATTAAAATGGCATGGCTGTTATCAAAAATATATTGCGTGTGTGTGTTGTTTTATAGCTGAGGCATGTCTGACTCTTTATGACCCCATGGACTGTAGCCCTCCAGGCTCCTCAGGCTGTGGGGATTCTCCAGGCAAGAATACTGGAGTAGGCTGCCATACCCTCCTCCAGGGGATCTTGCCAATCCTGGGATCAAACCAGGTCTCCTGCAATGCAGGCAGATTCTTTACCCTCTGAGCCACCAGGGAAGCCCAAGAATATTGGAGTGGGTAGCCTATCCTTTCTCCAGCTGATCGTCCCGACCCAGGAATTGAACCGGGGTCTCCTGCATTACAGGTGGATTTGTTACCAACTGAGTTACCAGGGAAGCCGATATATATATCTGCAGATATTGGCAATGGTGTGGAGAAATTGGTAGGTAGGCAAATTATGCAGGCACTATGGAAAACGGTATGATGACTTCTCAAAAAAATTAAAAACAAAAAATCCATACTCTGACTATGCTGAAATCTCTACATATCTTTATTAATTAAGAAACAAATCTCAGAGAAAAGGCAGGATGAAGTGAGATGAAAAGTTCTATAGATATGCTGCATAATATGGCAGCCAAGAATTATTGAACAATTAAAATATAACTATATTTCAAATTAAGCTGTGCTTAGCTGTAAATACATACTAGATTTTGAAGACAGTATGGAAAGAAGAATGTGTGAATCTCATTAATATGTTTGTAGTAATTAAACAATGAAATGATAATATTTTGAACAAATTGTGTTAAATAAAATATATTATTAAAAAAAAATTAAAAACAAAATAATTGTTTCTGTGATTTTGCTTCTGAGCATATGTCCAAAGAAATCAAAATCCAATTAATCACAAAAGCAAGTTGAAATAAATATATTAGGATATTAAAAAAAAAGAAATCAAAATCAGGGTCTCAAAGAGATGTCTGCCTTCCCATGTTTACTGCAGCATTATTCACAATAAATAAGATATGGAAACGACACAAATGCCCATTCACAGATGAATAAAGAAAATGTGGCATGTAGCATATACATACTATCTAAAATCATTTAGCCATAAAAAGAAAGTATTTTACCTTTTACAACAACATGGATGAATCTTGAGTATATTATGCTTAAGTAAAATAATCCAGTCACAGAAGAACAAATACTGCGTGATTTCAATTTTATGTGAAGCTGAAAATAATTGTAGCATGGAAGCATATACACGACCATATGTAAAATATATAGCAAATGGAAATTTGCTTTATGACTCAAGGCTCTAACTGGGGATCTGTAACAACCTAGAGGGGTGGGAAAGGCTGGGAGGTGGGAGAGTGGTTCAAGGAGGGGGCATATGTATACCTATGGCTACGTCATGTATGGCAGAAATCAAACCAATATTGTAAAGCATTATTCTTCAATGAAAACTAAGTAAGTTTTAAATTTTTTAAAAAAGGAAAATAGTTGAACTCATAGAAACATAAAGTAGAGTGGTTGTTGCAAAGGGCTGGGGAGATAGGGAAAGGGGGAATTGCTGCTCAATAATATCATGTTTCTGTTATATCATATAAATTAGTTCCAGAATATGCAGCACAACATAGTGCCTATAGTTAATAATAAGTTATTGTGCATTTTAAAATATATTAAGATCTCATGTTAAGTGTTCTTAACTCAGACACAAAATACACACACACACACACAAAACAAGGAAACTGGAGGTGATGGTTCAGTCAGTTCAGTCACTCAGTTGTGTTCGACTTTTTGTGACCCATGGACTGCAGAACGCTAGGCCTTCCTGTCCATTACTAACTCCTGGAGCTTGCTCAAACTATTGTCCATTGAGTCAGTGATGCCATCCAGCCATCTCATCCTCTGTTGTTCCCTTCTTCTCCTGCCTTCAGTCTTTTTCAACATCAGGGTCTTTTCAAATGAGTCAGTTCTTTGCATCATTTGGGCAAAGTATAGGAGTTTCAGCTTCAGCATCAGTCCTTCCAGTCAATCAATATTCAGGACTGATTTCCTTTAAGATTGACTTGTTGGATCTCCTTGCAGTCCAAGGGACTGTCAAGAGTCTTCTCCAACACCACAGTTCAAAAGCATAGATTCTTTGACGCTCAGCCTTCTTTATGGTCCAACTCTCACATCCATACGTGACTACTGGAAAAACCTTAGCTTGGCAAGGTAATGTCTCTTCTTCTTAATATGCTGTCTATGTTGTTCATAATTTTTCTTCCAAGGGGCAAGCATCTTTTAATTTCATGGCTACAGTCACCATCTGCAGTGATTTTGGAGCACAAAAAACTAGTCTTTCACTGTTTCCCTTGTTTCCCATCAGTTTGCCATGAAGTGATGGGACCAGATGCCATGATCTTAGTTTTCTGAATGTTGAGTTTTAAGCCAGCTTTTTCACTCTCCTCTATTTCACTCTTAATTATCTCCACTAATTAAGATATTAGTACCTTAATTGTGGTGATGATATCACAGAAGTGTAAATATGTATCAATTTAAAAATACATACTTTAAATATATGAATTTTGCATATCAACTATATCTCAATAACACTCAGAGAAAAAAAGCCCAGGACAAGCAGTTGTAAAATATGAAGTGACCAAGTGGTGACCCTATTAACCTCATGTCCCCTGCCCTCCTCATCCCATTACACACCATACTCTGACTCTCCTCAGGGCCTTTATACATGGTCTCTCTGTCTGGAAGCTAATCCCACAGATTTTTGCCTAATCTGCTTATTCCCAGTTACCCATGCCTCTCTAATATTAGCGCTCCATGACATCATACTGCTCTCTTTGCTATATTTCATTCATAGTGCTTATAACTCCCTGAAGTGCATGATTTATAAAATTGTAACCCATTTCTCCTGCTAGAACAAGTTCCATGAGGTAGAATTTTTTCCGTCTTGTTCTCAATCATAACTGCAGTGCATTGAATGGGGTTCATTGTGAATTAAATAATTTCTATGAGTAATTCACTGAGACAAAATGCACTGTAACTCAAGAATCTGAAAATAAAGTTGACTTCAGTACTAATGGAATTAAATAATAGGTATCATTCATTAATCAGCTACTATGTTTCTGCTAAAAAGAGCTGGACACAACTGAGAGACTAACCTGAACTGATGTTCCTGCTAACATATATGAAAAGTGAAAGTGAAAGTTGGTCAGTCGTGTCCAACTCTTTGAGACCCCATGAACTGTACAGTCCATGGAATTCTCCAGGAAAGAATAATGGAGTAGGTAGCTTTTCACTTCTCCATGGTATCTTCCCAGCCCAGGGATTGAACCCAAGTCTCCTGCTTGCAGGCAGATTCTTTACCAGCTGATCCATAAGGGAAGTCTAAGAATACTGGAGTGGGTAGCCTATCCCTTCTCCAGGGGATCTTCCCCACCCAGGAATCAAAACTGGAGTTTCCTGCATTGCAGGCGGATTCTTTACCAACTGAACTATCAGGGAAGCCCACTAACACATATACATTGTTTCATTTTATCATCACAACTAAATCTAGGATCTGGCAATATTATTACTCTCACAGTGGAGATACAGTTATGCAATCATAGAAACCAAGGAGCTTATTCAGGATCACAAGAAAAATAGGACAATTATCAAATATAAGCTTAATCTAGCTTCATGATTTCTCAGGTGAATTATTTATTATAAAGTATTCATTTCTCCTTTATCCAGTTGTATGAACTGCAAGCAGTGCTGCTAACCTGCCGTTTGAAGTTCACCAAGGCAAAGAGTACTCTAGACAGAAATTACCCATATTTTACTTACTGAAAATAAAATAACCTCCCATCATCAATTAATAAATGTATTCAAAAATCCAACACTTTTATACTTAATATTGTATTTTTCCAATGAAACCATACCTAAGGATAAAAATAACCACTTAGTATGGAAAAATAATGAGATAATCTTATGAACTTCTTAATGGTGTATAGAGCAGAGAGCAAGCCTGAAATAATTATTAGTCTCTACTATCAATGCAAGTTGAATACTTCACTCAGTCCTGTGAGTTCCTTGAATACTAGAGAATCTGGTTGCCTTGACATTTGTGGGCATGCAGGAGGGCCTAGATGCCTCTTACTGGATGCCTCTTAAGGATGCCTCTTACTGTGGAGGCATCATTCACAGATGACAACCATGAGAAATCCTAAGATAACATCTGTCTACTTCCTCTTCACATCTTCCTGAACTTTAAAATAGATCTGAAATCTAGCTGATAGGTTTCTCCAGAAGGTGGGAATAGTATCCTAAGCAGAAAGCAGTGGCTAAAGGGTAGAATATATGTGTGTGTGTTAGTTGCTCAGTTGTGTCTGACTCTTTGCCATCCCATGAAGAGTAGAATAAGAACGGGTTTTTGCAATGACGAGGGTAAGCAAACCAAGACACTTTCATCTCTTTGAGTCTAACTGGCTTCGTTTACAACATGGTTGAACTGAATCAGCATCCTCATGATGCTTTCATGTTTGTAAAGTAAGCACAATTCTTGACTGTTTTGAAAGAGACCACCAACCTTATCAGAACACGGTAACAGATAAGGTTGGATATTTTAAAAATCAATACAGATAGGAAGACAGCTAAAAATGGAAAGCTCCTTTAAGTCTCAGTAATCTGAAGAGGACAATTTTAATCTCTGCTTTTCTCCAATGAGCGCACATGCTTCTGCCCACTAGCCAGAAAACATTTATTGAGAGCCTTCTTTCTGAGATCATTAGCAAGAATTTCAGGGATTTTCAAAGTTTAAGAGTACTATCCTCATGACCAGAGAATACATTATCTAAAAGTCTTTCACCCATATAACCATGACAGAACACGATGCGTTTAGAATCATCAGTGTGTATGAACCATTTACAAGTCATTGAATAGTGAAAGAATAATTTCTGGTAAAGATCAGGAAGATGTAATATCTGGCCACAGCACTGTAGAGAGAATATTATATTTTGGCAAATAAAAAGTGGTTGAAAATGAACCTCGGGGCAAGAATTCTGACAGCCAAAGCACACTTCAACTCAAATTGGCCAAGAGACCAGATTGACAAAATCCATACAACATATTTATGACAGAAGGGGGAAAAAAGGTATATTTAACTAACTAAGTACACATTCTTTAGATTTCTATTTTTCTCTACATTCTAGACAGTTATAGGGGCTGTAAAGATATATTCAAAGTAAAAATTGCCTTGGAGAGACTCCATTAGTAAGTAGAAAGTACTTAATTGGAGGCTGGTTGCTAAGCAAGACAGTGAGGCAATGCCCAAAGGGAGAAGAGAACAAGGAGGGAGTGATTAAAACAATATATAGGACTTTAAATTCTAAAACAAATGTTCCACAGTTTAGATGTTAGCTAGTGGGAAACGGATATACTCATTGGAACACAGGAGCAATATGTTGAGTGCCGCAAGGCCAGATCAATCTACCTGTATTACAGATCACATCCAAATGGCCAACAACAGCTCTTTGGAAAAGACCCTGACGCTGGGAAAAATTGAAGGCAAGAGGAAAATGGGGCAACAGAGGATGAGATGGTTGGATGGCTCATCAACTCAATGGATGTGAGTCTGAGCAAACTCTGGGAGACAGTGAAGGACAGGGAAGCCTGGATGCTGCAGTGCATGGTGTCACAAAGAGTCAGACACAACTTAGAGACTGAACAGCAACAATCATTAACTATCAGAGAAATACAAATCAATCAAACCACATGAGATATCACCTCATTAGTATGGCTATTACCAAGAAAAACAAGAGAAAAAAGAAAAGACAATCTTTATCCATTGATCCGTTGCTCAATACTTAGGTTATTTTTATGTCTTGGCTGTTGTGAATAATGTTACAACAAACATAGGAGGATCCTGGTTTCATTTCTTTTGCATATGTACCCAGAAGCAAGAATGCCTGATCATATGATAGTTGCATTTTTTAATTATTTAAATTATTTTCCACAGTGACTGAACCACCAACAGTATACAAGTGTTTCTTTTTCTCTACACTCTTGCCAACACTTGATATATCTTGTTTGGAAACAATCTAAGACCACAGATGAATGGATAAAAAAGACATGTCTTGTAAAGCAAGTATATTCCAATAAAGAATAAAATAAAAGTCATTCCAACAACAACAAAAAGAAGTGTGTCTATATATCTTAGGCAAAGAAAAAATTATTCACCTATGAGAAAGAGGGAAGTGTTTGATAAGGACAGGGATAAAAATCACCCACAAAAGGCACTACTTAAGTTAAAAACACTTGAGTGAATTATTTTGCTTCAACAATTTGTAAGAACTTGAGTGTTTATTTTCACTCTGATCCCATGAAGTCAATGAATGGCAAGATAAGCCCTCTACTCAGATGAAGAAAAAGATGTAGGAAGATTCAAGTGATCACAGACCCAGGTTGCTGGATAAAAGACAGGATGCACAGTTAAATTTGAATTTCAGATAAACAACAACTTTTTCAGTTTAAGTATGACCCATGCACAGCACATGACCTGTGCAATATTGCTCCAGATATTGCAAGAGGGATACTTATACTGAAAAAAAAAAAAAAATGCATGTGTTTCTATGAAATTCAGATCTGACTGGCATCTTGTATTTTTATTTTCTAAATCTGGCAACCTACCACAATTCCAAAGTAGGCCAAGAGAAAGTGGATTGGGAGCTTCCTGTGTGTTCTTAGGAGATGCTGTCTTTAAGTTCAACCTTCTTAAAGCACAACTGATTCACCATTCCAAATGCACACACCCCACTTCCCTCTTCCTGTCTCTTCTCCCAAGAAGGGCTGTGCCCAGAGTCAGGACTTACCTGATTTCTCTCATGAGATTATTTCCCATTCTCTCACTGTGACTCTGTTTCTCAGATCCTGAGTTTAATTCCACTTGGGGTGTCTTGACCAAAGTTTGACAGTGGCCACAAAACGGGGCAGGATGTTACATCTGACCACTGATTCATACTTTCACCAATGACAAGTTGCCAGAGGATGGGCATAGGCATGGTAGAGAAGGCAGGGGAGGGGAAAAGGAAGAGATGTTAGTGTGAATGTGAGTGTGTGTGTGTGTGTGTGTGTGTGTGTGTGTGTGTGTGTGTGGAGTGTGGAAAAATCAGGCTGAAACATGAGAGAATAAATCTAGGGTTCATTTTGCTTTCAAGAAAATGTCAGGATTTCAGAGTCAGACAGGGCAGGGACTATCCCTATTTCTCAGAAATTTGAGATTTCAAGACTCTCAATATTTTGTCCTCTTCCAAACACACAAAAAGAAACCCTCCTAAAAGGAAAAGAAATAAAGTTAAAAATAAAACAAATGTCTGTTTGTTCTTCCATTTATGAAAATCAAATCAAATGTAAATGCCTTTCCTTAGTGGTCTGATACTTCAAAAGACAAGACTGCAGAGAAAGAGTAAGAAAAATAGAAGAGTCTGGACATTATTCAAGGTAAGTAAAAAAGAAATTTTTCTTCCTGTTGTTTTTTCAAGACTAACATTACAAGGAGGAAGGTGACAGGGCCTAACATACAATCTCCACCATCTGGTCCCCCACTTCCTCCCCTACACCACCCATCAGAGCCACAGAGCGCAAGCTGGCCACAGTGATAATTTCAAGGCAGGCAATAAGCTGCCTGCTGACTCTGAGCCATTGTTGCTGGGAGAGTGAAATAGCTTTTTCGTTATAGTTCTCACGCAAAAGAGGAGAGAACAAGTAGCCACTTTTCTTCAGTTCTCATCCAACATGAAATTGATCTGCTGAATTCAGAAACTATACACTCATATGTTCCAATTCTCTTTTTCCAAATACCAGGACTGAGGATGTTTTAACTTAGCCATTGGCAGAGCTCAGGAAGTATCAGGCCTTGTGTGTGTGTGCAAAGGCGCTTCAGTTGTGTCTGATTCTTTGTGACCCTGTGGACTATAGCCCATCAGGCTTCTCTGTCCATGGGATTCTCCAGGCAAGAATACTGGAGTGGGTTGCCATTTCCTCCTCCAGGGGATCTTCCCAATCCTGGGATCAAGCCCATGTCTCCTGTGGCTCCTGCATTGCAGGCAGATCCTGCATTGAGTCACTGGGAAAGCCCAAATTCTGGTTCAGAAATTTCTAAATTCTAGTTTATGTTTCAATCACAATTGTGAGAAAAATACATCTGCAGCAAGATTGTCACACATCCCATTCTGGGTTTATGGCTTACCCAACTCGTATTTGAGAACCTGTGTACTAAAGCCCTGCTTCCCAAACTTTCACATCTATAATAATCATCTGATGATCTTGTAAATGCAGATTCTGATTGTCAAGCTGGAGTCAACAATCTGCCTTTCTAACAAACTCTTGGGTAGATGCCACTCCTGCTGATCCTTTAAGGAACACAGTGCTAGACGAGGGATTCTCAAAGCATGATTCCAAACCAAGAACATCCATTTCACCTGAGAACTTGTTAGAGATACAAATTCTTGGGCCCCAGCTCACACCTGCTGAATCAGAGACTCTTGGGATGTCTTCCTCCTATTGCCTGCTGAGATTTGAGAACCAGTGCCATAAACCATTTATTACTCACAAATGAACTCATCAGTCCCTAAATGCTTAAGTAGGTCCCCATTGGGAGCCAGACATTCAGTGATGGAGATGTAGTAACACCCAAGGTCTCCAATTTCTTCAACCTCTTTAGGGTCCCCTCTGCTCACACTAGCATGAGTTGGTCAGGAGAAAGACAGGATTTAAAGGGTAAAGAATCCACCTGCAATGCAGGAGACACAGGAGATGCAGGTTCAATTGCTGGGTCGGGAAGATCTCCTGAAGGGGGAAATGGCAACCCACTCTAGAATACTTGCTTGAAAAATCCTATGGATAGAGGAGCCTGGTGGGCTACAGTCCATAGTGTTGCAAAGAGTCGGATATGACTGACTGACTAACACTCTTAATTCTACTACTGAAGGCTAGCCAATGAGCCTCCTGCACCTGACATTCTTCACCTGTGAAATAGATAGTATATAAGTGAAAGTGGATTTTAGTGTAAAATATTCTGTAATGATGGTGGCTATGACTGTTGAATGAGCTGACATGCATGCTATAAGAAATTTCATTTAGTAGTCTCAGTGCTGTGTAGAAGAACAAGATACTAGCCTTCAAAGCCAATATCTCAAACTACACACTTGATGTGGGTCATTTTTATTCTTTAGAAGAATCCTCCCTGTCAATATTCTCCACATGGTTGCTCTCTCTACTTCATCTCTTCCCTATCAACAACTTCGTTTGTCATTTATTTGAAAGGCACACAAAATGCATTCTATTTACTCTTATAGTCAGAACTATCATCTCACTTTCTACTTTTAAAGTCAGATATTTGATAACATGGGTTTTTCTTATCATTGTTATTATATGCTTGGCATAGAAAATCTAGAAAGTACAAATAAGAAAAAATGAAAACATTTAAATATCCCAGAATCCTATTACCCAGAAACAATTTCTATGTATTTTAATGTATATTTATAGTCTTTGCTCTGTGAATACACATATGTACCCCTTGGGTTAAAAAAATTTCCAAAAGGAGGTCTTCCTTTGCACATGTCTTTCTATGCCTTTAAATAGGTTTTTCAAAGATCAGTTTCTTATTTTTTTTCTTTTTTCCAGCTTTATTGAGGGATAATTGGAATAAAACAAATCCAAATATAATTATCATATACAATTTGGTGAGTGGATATATATATATGTGTGTGTGTGTGTATAAATTGTATAGTGCTATATTATATATAGTATAGCACTAGTGGTAAAGAACCCACCTGCCAACACAGGAGATGTAAGAGATGATGTGGGTTTGAACCCTGAATCTGGAAGATCCCCTGGAGGAGGTCATGGCAACATATTCCAGTATTCTTGTCCAGAGAATCCCCAGGGACTGAGGACCCTCATAGGGTCCATAAGTCCATGGGGTCGCAAAGAGACAGACACGACTGAAGCAACTTAGCAGGCACACATATATACTCAATACCATCCCCACAATTGGGCTAATAAAAACAACCATCACCTCCAAAATTTCTTTACGTCCTTTTGGTGTTTGCATGTAGGTGTGTGTTTGCATGTGTTAACATGAGATCTATACTTTTAACAAAAATTTAAGTGTACAATACCTTTTGGTTAACTATAGGCATTATGTTATAACAGTCAACAGAGGGAAAAGGCAACCTACAGATAACCTACAAAAAAGGAAAAATATTTGCAAACTATGCATCTGATAAAAAGGTAATTTTCAAAATACATAAGAAACTCATACAACTCAATAGCAAAAATAATAATGAAAAATAAGTAGCCCGATAAAAGAATAGGCAAAGTATTTGAGTAGAAATTTCTCTGAAGATGTCTTACAGATGGACAACAGTTATGTGAAAAGACGCTCACCATCACTACTCATTAGGGAAATGCAAATCAAACCACAATGAGATTTCACCTCAAACCAGTTAGGATGACCGTTATTATATTTTCTCTTTTTTTAATTTATTTTTTTATTGAAGGATAATTGCTTTACAGAATTTTGTTGTTTTCTATCAAACCTCAAAGTGAATCAGCCATAGGTATACATATATCCCTCCCTTTTGAACCTCCCTCCCATCTCCCTCCCCATCCCACTCCTCTAGTTTGATACAGAGCCCCTGTTTGAGTTTCCTGAGCCATACAGCAGATTGCCACTGGCTATATATTTTACATATGGTAATGTAAGCTTCCATGTTACTCTTTCCCTACATCTCACCCTCTCCTCCCCTCTCCCCATGTCCATAAGTCTATTCTCTATGTCTGTTTCTCCACTGCTGCCCTGTAAATAAAATCTTCAGGGCCATTTTTCTAGATTCTGTATATATGCATTGCTGCTGCTGCTGCTGCTAAGTTGCTTCAGTCGTGTCTGACTCTGTGCGACCCCATAGATGGCAGCCCACCAGGCTCCCCCACCCCTGGGATTCTCCAGGCAAGAATACTGGAGTGGGTTGCCATTTCCTTCTCCAAAGAAATATATGCATTAGAACACAATATTTATCTTTCTCTTTCTGACTCATTTCACTCTGTGTAATAGGTTCTAGGTTCATCTACCTCATCAGAACTAACTTAAATGCATTCCTTTTATGGCTGAGTAATATCCCACTGTGTATATATACTACAACTTCTGTATCCATTCATCTGTCGATGGACATCTAGGTTGCTTCCATGTTCTAGCTATTGTAAATAGTGCTGCAATGAACAATGGGATACATGTGTCTTTTTCAACACTGATTTCCTCAGGGTATATGCCTAGGAGTGGGATTGCTGGGTCATATGGTGGTTTTATTCCTAGTTTTTTAAGGAATCTCCATACCATCTTCCATAGTGGCTGTATCAGTTTGCATTCCCACCAAGAGTGCAAGAGTGTTCCCTTTTCTCCACACCTCCTCCAGCATTTACTGTTTGTAGACTTTTTGATGATGGCTGTTCTCACTGGTGTGAGGTGATATCTCATTGTGGTATTGATTTGCATTTCTCTAATAATGAGCGATGTTGAGCATCTTTTCACGTGTTTGTTAGCCATCTGTATGTCTTCTTTGGAGAAATGTCTCTTTAGGTCTTTTTCTCACTTTTCGACTGGGTTGTTTGTCTTTCTGGCATTAAGTTGTATGAGCTACTTGTATATTTTGGAAATTAATCCTTTGTCAGTTGTTTCATTTGCTATTATTTTCTCCTATTCTGAGGGTTTTCTTTTCACCGTGTTTATAGTTTCCTTTGCTGTGCAAAAGCTTTTAAGTTTAATAAGGTCCCACTTGTTTACTTCTATTTTTATTTCCATTACTCTAGGAGGTGGGTCGTAGAGGATCTTGCTTTGATTTATGTCATTGAGTGTTCTGCTTATGTTTTCCTCTAAGAGTTTTATAGTCTCCAGTCTTACATTTAGGTCTTTAATCCATTTTGAGTTTATCTTTGTGTATGGTGTTAGGAAGTGTTCTAATTTCATTCTTTTACATGTAGCTATCCAGTTTTCCCAGCAACATTTATTGAAGGTGCTGTCTTTGCCCCATTGTATATTCTTGCCTCCTTTGTCAAAAATAAGGTATGCATCAGTGCATGGGTTTATTTCTGGGCTTTCTATCCTGTTCCATTGGTCTATATTTCTGTTTTTGTGCCAGTACCATACTGTCTTGATGACTGTAGCTTTGTAGTATAATCTGAAATCAGGAAGGTTGATTCCTCCAGCTCCATTCTTCTTTCTCAGGACTGGTTGGCTGTTCGGGGTCTTTTGTATTGCCTTTGGTAGTATAGTCATTTTCACAATATTGATTCTTCCTACCCAGGAACATGGACTATCTCTCCATCTATTTATGTCATCTTTGATTTCTTTTATCAGTATCTTATAATTTTCTGTGTAAAGTTCTTTTGTAGGATTTTGTAGGATGACTGTTATTATATTTTCATAATATCATTACTAATGATACAAAGTACCCCATTATATAACCATGTAATGATTGTTTTTTGGTCTTTTCTCTCTCTCTCTCTTTTTTTTTTTTTTTTGGTTACTTCAGTATTTCTATTATAACAATGCTACAATTAGCATTTTTTAAAAATAAATCTTTACATTGCTGATAATGTTTGTTTAAAATTTCTAATGCTAACTGGAAATTTCCCTCCATGAAAATAGTGGTATTTGTAACATTAAAGTACATCAGCCATCTGTGTGGGAGATTTGATATCAGTTACTTCCGTAAAACTTGGAGCTAGACCAAGCATGTGAGATGAAAGAAGGTTCTTATCTGTTAACAGCTAGTCTCTGCTTATTTGTAGATAATACTGGAACCAAAATGGTTTCTTACCCAAGCCCTGGGTAAAGAAACTGACTCTCAAATCTAACTCGATTGTTTTATGTTGAAGGACAGACCAATAAGATGAAAATTGACTACTGGAAAAGTTAACAGGTCAACAACCCAGGTACTTGGTTTAAAATGTTTTTAATGTCATTGCTTGACTGAATTTTTTTTTTATATTTATTATATGGAAAAAAAGAAGTTATCTCAATTTTGAGAAAAGGTAAAATAATGATTGTATAGGAGATCACAATATGCCACTTTGGTGTAATGAAGACATTTTATAATCAATAAATGCAGGAAAAAGCTTTCTTTGAGCTCCCCTTATCTACTTAAACACAAAGAAAGAATTTCTTCAAAGAAAAAATTCAATTGTAGTAAATCTCCTTCCTGGGAGTTTTGTCACAGGGAAGATTGAATCATCACAGGAAAGGAGATAGGAAGTCACCACCACATTCAAACAGACATTGTCATCATCTATCATACCCCCCATTATTCTCCTAAGAATCTAAAATTCATTTGCTGTCTGGTAAGTAGTGTTTGTTCTCTCCCTTTCTCCTGTTAAGATGATATGTAAGCTCTCATATCTCACTTCTTTGGATATTCACTTTCCAAAAAATGCCCCCCATGGATATAAAATTAAAATTTAATAAATTTGCATATCTTTCCTTCTCTTAATCTATTGTCAGTTTAATTTATAGGACCTCCGTCAGTAAGCTTAAGTAGAGAGAGACAGATGGAAAGATTTCCTCCCTTACAATTGCCTGACTGATGAAGATGATGATGATGATGATGACAATGATGATTTCAAGAAAGTTATAATTATCTTAACTGATCTTCATCTGAAACTTGTGGGAAGTGTACCTTCGTTGCCACAACATATTTTCAAACATAGAAGGAAAATTTCCCTTTATGACATCACTTGCCTAAATATCTATATTACAGTTCAGTTCAGTCACTCAGTCATGTCCAACTCTTTGAGACCCCAAGGACTGCAGCACGCCAGGCTTCCCTGTCCATCACCAACTCCCAGAGTTTACTCAAACTCATGTCCATCGAGTCGGTGATGCCATCCAACTATCTCATCCTCTGTTATCCCCTTCTCCTCCTGACTTCAATCTTTCCCAGCATCAGGGTCTTTTCAAATGAGTCATCTCTTCACATCAAGTGGCCAAAGTATTGGAGTTTCGGCTTCAGCATCATTCTTTCCAATGAACACCCAGGACTGATGATTGATTGGATCTCCTTGCAGTCCAAGGGACTCTCAATAGTCTTCTCCAACACCACAGTTCAAAAGCATCAATTCTTTGGCGCTCAGCTTTCTTTATACTCCAACTCTCACATCCATACATGACCACTGGAAAAACCATAGCCTTGACTAGACAGACCTTTATTGATAAAGTAGTGTCTCTGCTTTTTAATATGTTGTCCAGGTTGGTCATAACTTTTCTTCTAAGGAGTAAGTGTCTTTTAATTTAATGGCTGTAGTCACCATCTGCAGTGATTTTGGAGCTCCCCAAAATAAAGTCTGCCACTCTTCCCATTATTTCCCCATGTATTTGCCATGAAGTAATGGGACCATATGCCATGATCTTAGTTTTCTGAATGTTGAGCTATAAATTACAACTTATGAAAAATAAATAAATAAAAAAATTTTTTTTAAATTACAACTTATGTTACAACTCAGTGTTTTTCCCTCAGTGCTGCTATCCAGAAATGATCAGGACACTGAAGGATACAAAAGCCAAAGCAAATGGTGTAAGAACTTGAGGAGGTCTTGTTTACATCTCTTTTAGATTCAAGACCTAATTAAAAACATTTTCCTGAACATTGAATGATGTAATTTGGCTTAACAATCTGTGTACAGATCTATGGCCTCATTCTCTCCATCCAGAATGCAAATGTTCAACCTTTCATTAGCACACTCATCATGAGTGCCCTATCACCCACCAGGAACTATTCCTTCAACAAATTGCATGGCACATTTTCCCCTGACATAAGGTCCTTTTGTTGTTGTTCATGGTCCTTTACCTAAAAGTTACTAAAATCAGATTTCTTGAATGACCTGCCAGGCACTGGCACTAAGAATTAGTAAATATTAGAAAATCTGATATTTTTACAACCTAGTAAGATTAGAGGTTAAGTAGCAGAAACTAATGTCATGATGGATTAACAGTTGGCAGAGAAGCAGATGGTTTGGATTGTTTAAAGTAGAAGGTTAAACATATATAGTTTAGTAATCTTAATTTTAGCATTGTTTCTGGAATAACTATAAAAATCTCTATTATTCAAATGCTCTTTGAACAATGCTCAATAATAACTTAGAACATTCTTTCTCATTATGTATTTCTAATTGAGAGACACACCATACTGAAGAGTTATCTGGTTTATAGGTTAAATCCCCCATGCATGAAGCATTTCTCTCTCATTTTATTTTAACTATGTCAGATGCTTTGTTAGGATTTTTCTTTTTATCAAGCTATAATTTACACATAACATGTAAATTTAAGTTGTATTGATTTGATACATTTATGTATTGAATATAAGTATTGCCATACTTAACATTGTTGACATAGTCAACACATTATATTATATAATTACCATTTCTTTCTTTTTTTTTCATGATGAGAACATTCAAGATCTAGTCACTTAGCAAACTTTAGGTACATAATGTAATACTGTTAACTACAATCACAAGGCTGTGCATTAGGTCCCCAGAACTTATTCATCTTCCAACTTCATGGTTGTATCCTTTGGGTAACATACCCCCAATTTTCAAGGACACTAATTCTAGCCAGGAGGCTGAGTAAATTCAGACTGACACTCCCTGCTGGCTGTGTTCCTGATCAGACCCTGAGATGAGGAAAGTCAAGTACAGACATTTCGCTGTAGAATTTGAGCTTAACTGCTCCAGTTTGTACAATAACTGTAGTCAGTAACTACCCATAAAGGAAAAGTTATTTTTTGAAATTATTTTTTTTTTGCTTCCAGTATGTTTTACCTAAAAGGTGTTTATAGTAAATATTGTAATTGTCAATATAGTAAATATTGTAACTATCAAAATAAGTTTGACTCTCAGTGTTTCAAATATGTGACTATTAATAAGGCAAAATAGAAGGGGGAGCCAAGCTAGTGGAGAGGGAAGCCATGGAGTCCAGTGTCTCTCATACCTGAGATACTCACCAGATGCTGATGGGAGACCTCCAGTGACCAAGAGCATGGGAGGAGCCCCTGGGCAACCAGGTACCAGGTAGTGGGGAGCAGGGGGTGGGCGGTCAAGACAAAGTGGAGGGGACTGGTGTGACTGAGAGGTGGCTGAGGGAAAGGGGAGCATTTTGGGAGCCAGGAATGGTACCTCACCTTAGCTGGGAGGGGCTGGAATCCTTGGGAATTGAAGGACCCATTGAAGGAAGTGCCTGGAGTTCCCTGTATACTTGGCCCTGGGGAGCTTTCTGGGGGCCCAGAGCCTGGTTCTCCGCCCTCCTGGGCCCCTCTGTCCTCCAGGGCCATCTCCACCCTCTCAGCGGAGTCCTCCAGGGCACACTCCATTCTTCAGGGCTTCCTCCACTTGGGTAGGCCCTGGGGGTGTGAGAGGGAAGAAGGAGGAGGAAAAGCCAAGCTAGTGGAGGAGGCTTCCTCCGGGATTTCAAGATCAGAGAACCACCTGCCATTCCCCCATTGACCAGGCCCGAGGAGCCCTCTGACCCCAAGCTGAGGCCACCAACTTCTGGGACACTCTCCACTCTCTGGGATCGCTCTGGGCCCATCCTTGCACCCTCCAGGGCCCCCTCTGCCCTCCAGGGCTCTCGCCTCCCTCTGAGGTCCCTTCCTCCCTCCAGGCTGAGCCCTCCACCATTTGTGGTTCCACTCCGTCTTACGGGGGCCCCCCTCCACCCTCCAGACCCAGTCCTCCACCCACTGGGGTGTAGTCCTCCATCCCCTGGGCTCCCCTCTGCCCTCTGGGCCAAGCCCTCACCGAGGGCTCCACCCTCCAGGGGCCCCTCTGTCCTCTAGGGCACTCTCTGCCTGAATAGGTGCTACTGCTACCAGGAGCAAGTAGAGGAGGAGCCAGGTTGGTGTGGGGAGGGTAACTTGTGGTGTGGAAGAGCGGAGAACCACCTCCGTTCCCTCACCCACTCAGGCCCAGGGAGCCTCCTGGGGACATGGATGGGCTTAATCCTTGGCACACAAAGTTTGAGGTACTCCAGAGGACCCCTCAGCTGGGAAGAGCCCAAGCTTGCCCCCCTTTCCTGCCCAGGACATTTTCCAGAGCTGTGGATCCTGAATGAGGACTTCATTTCTGGGTAAACTCCACCTCTCCCTAAATCCCACCACATCCTGGGTTCTTCCATAACTAAGCACTGCCCTTCACAGCCAACAATTTTTCTACCTTTTTATTGTTTTCTTTTTTTTTTTTAACTCTTTGCCAGTAGAGGTTGGTTTTACCCTCCAGTAGTTGTTTCATATATAACTTTTTATTTTTATTATTCTTTTTTAATTTTCTAAACTTAATTTTTTACTCTGTTATTGTTCTGCTCCCTCTTATTTTTTAATTACATATGTGTGTGTGTGTATATATATATATATATATATAGAGAGAGAGAGAGAGAGAGAGAAAGGCTTCCCAAGTGGTTCAGTGATCAAAAAGTTACTTTCAATGTAGGAGACATGGTTTCAAATTTCAAATCTGGGTCCAGAAAATCCCCAGGAGAAGGAAAGGGCAACCCAATTCAGTATGCTTGCCTGGAAAATCCCATGGACAGAGGAGCCTGGCAGGCTACAGTCCATGGGGTCACAGAGTTAGACACAACTTAGTGACTAAACAGCAACATGCATACATACATACACTTATATATATATATACTTCTCTCTCTCTCTCTCTTTTCTATTGGAGCAAAGCTTTACCCTCCAAGGATTGTTTCATCAATAATAGTATTGTTTTTTCTAATATATTAGAAATATTTTTTCTAATATATCTGTTGATTTTCCAAGTCCATTTTATTTTTATTCTTTGTTCTTGTTCTGCTCCCTTTTGGTTTTATCATTATTATTTTTTTCTTCTTTGCTTTTGGAGTTTGGTTTTATGCTACAGTGCCTGTTTCAAATTCATATTTTTCCTAGCATATCTGTTAGCATTCTAAATTTATTACATTTGTTATTCTTTTTTATTGTTCTACTACTTTCTTTTTTTGCATTATAAAGTCTCAGAAGAAGAGGAGAAAGAGTCTGTAAAAATATTTGAAGAGATTATAGTTGAAAATTTCCCTAACATCTGACAGGAAATAGCTACCCAAGTACAGGAAGCACAGAGAGTCCTAAACAGGATAAATCCTAGGAGAAAGACACCAAGACACATATTAATCAAACTAACAAAAACTAAATATAAGGAGGAAAAGTAGCAATGGAAAAGCAAAACATCATATAAAAGAACCAGAAATTCTGTAGGCCAGAAGGAAGTGTCAGGATATATTAAAAGTGATAAAAGAGAAAAACTTACAACTAAAATGACTCTACACAACAAGGATCTCACTCAGATTTGATGGAGAAATCAAAAACTACAGACAAGCAAAAGCTGAGAGAATTCAGCACCATTACAACAAATGCTGAAAAAACTTCTCTAGGCAAGAAACACAAGAAATGAAAAAGACACAAAATCAAGCCCAGAATAATTAAGAAAATGGCAATAGGAACATACATATTGATAATGACCTCAAATGTAAATGAGTTAAATGCCCCTATCAAAACACACAGACTGTATGTATGAATACAGAAATAAGAACCATACACCTGCTGCATACAAGAGACCCACTTAAGACCTAAAGATACATATAGATTGAAAATGAGGGGATATAAAAAGATATTCCATGCAAATGGAAATCAAAAGAAAGCTGGAATAAAAATACTCATATGCATTTCAAGATGCATAAAAAGCTTTTCACAAAATTCAACACCCATTTATCATAAGAATGCTCCTGAAAATGAGCATTTCTATGCTCATTTAATACCTCAATATAATAAAGGGCATATACAGCAGACCCACAGCAAACATTCTCAATGGTGGAAAACTGAAAGCATTTCCTCTAACATCAAAAACAAGACAAGGGTGCCACTCTCATCACTATTAGTCAACATAGATTTGGAAGTCCTAGACATGTTAATCACAAAGAAAAAGAAATAAAAGAAATCCAGATTGAAAAAGAAGAAGTATAACTCTTACTGTTTGCAGATGGCATGATACTATACATGGAAAACTGTAAAGTTGCCACCAGAAAATTACTAGAGCTAAGCAATGAATTCAGTAAAGTCACAGGATACAAAATTAATACACAAAAATCCCTAGCATTCCTATACCCTAACAACAAAAAGTCAGAAAAAGAAATTAAGGAAATAATTTCATTCACCATTGTAACAAAAAGAATAAAATGTTTAAGAATAAACTTACGTAATGTGACAAAAGACCTGCATGTATAAAACTGTAAGAACCTGTTGAAAGAAATCAAAGATGACACAAACAGATGGAGAAATATGCCATGTTCTTGGATTGTAAGAATCAGTCTTATAAAGTGACTATACTACCCAAAGCAATCTACAGATTTAATGTAATCTTTATCAAATCATGAATGAAATTGTTCACAGAATTAGAGTTAAAAAATTTACAACTTGTATGGAAACACAAATGACTTTGAATAGCCAAAGCAAACTTAAGAAAGAAAACTGAAGCTGGAGGAACCAACCTTCTTCAGACTATCAAGACAGTCATCAAGACAGCACAGTACTAGCAGAAAACTGAAATATGGGTCAACTGAACAAGACAGAAAGCCCAGAGGTAAACCCACGCACCTAGGCACCTTATCTTTGAAAAAGAGGTGAGAAAATACAAAGGAGAAAAAACAGCCTCTTCAATCAGTAGTGCTGGGAAAACTGGACAGCTACATGTAAAGGAGTGAAACTAGAACACTTCCTAATACCACACACAAAAATAAATAGAAAATTAATTGAAGACTTAAATGTAAGGCCTAAAGCTTTAAAATCCCTAGAGGAAAACATAGGCAGTACACTTTTTGACATAAATCAAGCAGGATCCTCTTTGACCCACCTCCTAAAGTAATGGAAATAAAAACAAAAATAAACAAGTGGGACTTAATTAAACTTAAATGCTTTTGCAAAGCAAAGGAAACTATAAACAAGATATAAATACAACCCTTATAATGGCAGAAAATAATAGCAAATGAAACAACCAACAAAGGGTTAGTCTCCAAAATATGCAAGCAATCCATGAAGCTCAATACCAAAGAAACAAACAACCCAATCAAAATATGGGTGGAAGACCTAAACAGACATTTCTCCAAAGAAGATATATAGATGGCCAACAAACACAAGAGAAGAAGCTCAACACTGCTTACTATTAGAAGCATGCAAATGAAAAGTACTATGAGGTATCACCTCACACTGATCAAAATGGCCGTCATCAAAAAATAAATTAAAAAAAATAAAATAACAACAAATGCTGGAGAAGATATGGAGAGAAGGGAACTCTCTTGCACATTGGTGGGAATATACATTGATACAGCCACTGTGGAGAACAGTATGAATATTTCTTTAAAAAAAATTAAGAATAAAACTAACATGTGATGGAGCAATCCCACTTCTCTGGGCACTTACCCTGAGAAAATCAAAAGATACATATGCCTCAATATTCAATGCAGCACTATTTGCAATAACCATTACAGGCAAACAACTTAGATGTCCATCAACAGTTGAATGGATAAAGATGTGTGATATATATAATGAAATATTACTCAGCTCTTAAAAGGAAGAAATTTGGTCACTTGTAGTGATGTGGATGAGCCTAGAGTTTGTCATACAGAGTCTAGTAAGTCAGAAAGAGAAAAACAAATATCATATATTAACACATGCATAATTAATCTCTAAAATACACTGATGAATCTATTCACAGAAATAGAAATGCAGACATAGAGAATGAATTTGTGGATATGGGGGAAATGAGAGGGTGGGACAAATTGAGAGAGTAGCATTGACATATATATATTACTAAGTATAAAATAGGTAGCTAGTGGGAAGCTTCTGTATAGCAGAGGGATCTCAACTCATTCTGTGTGTTGAGATAGAGGGATAGGTTTCTTTTTGGAAGGGAGGCTCAACAGAGAGGCAATATATATAACCTTACACCTAAAATGACTAGCAAATGAAGAGCAAACAAAAACCAAAGTTACTAGAAAGAAAAAAATCTTAACGATCAGAGCAGAAATCAATGAAATAGTGATGGAAAAAAAAATAACCAAGATCAATGAAACTAAAAGCAGTTTCTTTGAGGTGATAAAAATGACAAATCTTTGCCAGATTCATCAAGAAAAAAAGAAGAGAACTCAAAACTATAAAATTAGAAATGAAAAAGGAGATGTTATAACAGAAATACAAAAGATTATAAGTGATTACTACAGGCAGCCATATGCCAATAAAATGGACAACTTGGAAGAAATGGACAAATTCTTAGAAAAGTACAGCCTTCCAAGACTGAAACAGGAAGAAATAGAAAATATGAACAGGCTAATCATAAGTGCTGAAATTGAAAATGTGATCAAAATTCTTGCAACAAACAAAGACCAGGATCAGAGGGTTTGACAGGTCAATTCTATCAAACATTTAGAGAAGAGCTAATATCTACCCTTCTAAAATTGATCCAAAAAATTACAAAGGGATAAACACATCCAAACTCATTCTATGAGGCCACCATCACCCTGATACCAAAACCAGACAAAGATATCACAAAAAAATAAAACTACAGGCCAATATCATTCATAAACATAGATGTAAAAGTCCTCAACAAATACTAGCAAGCCAAAAACAACAACATATACAACCTGACAAATAGGCATATATCCCAGGGATGCAAGGATTCTTCACTATATGAAAAATCAATTAGATGATACACTATTAACAAACTGAAGAATAAAAACCATATGATAATTTTAAAAGATTCAGAGAAAGCTTTTAACATAGTTCAACACACATTTATGATAAAAACTCTTCAGAAAGTAGGCTTAGAGGGAACCTGAGTGAGTGAAGTCGCTCAGTCGTGTCCAACTCTTTCCGATCCCATGGACTGTAGCCCGCCAGGCTCCTCTGTCCATGGGATTCTCCAGGCAAGAATACTGGAGTGGGTTGCCATTTCCTTCTCAACACAATAAAGACCAGATATGAAAACCCTCAGGAAACATCATTCTTAATGATGAAAAATTGAAAACACTTCCTCTAAAAACAAGCATTTCCTCAAGTATTATCAAGAATAAGACAAGGAAGTCCACTCTCACCGCTATTATTCAATATAGTTTTGGAAGTCCTAGTCAAGGCAATCAGAGAAGAAGAAATAAAAGTAATCCAGATTGGAAAAGAAGAAAAGCTATCACTGTTCACAGATGACATAGTTCTATACATAGAAAATTCTAAAGATGACACCAGAAAGCTACTTGAGCTCATCAATGAGTTTAGTAAAGTCACAGGATACAAATTTAGTACTCAGATATCTCTTGCATTCCTATACACTAACAATGAAAAGTCAGAAAGGGAGATTAAGGAAACAATCTCATTTACCATCATATAAAAAAGAATAAAATACCTAGGAATAAAACTACCTAGTGAGGCAAAAGATCTGTACTTGAAAAAACTAAAAATGGAGCTCTCACGTGACCCATCAATTCCCCTCCTAGGCATATAACTGGAGAAAACCATCATTCAAAATGATGCATGCAGCTGGATATTCCTTGCAACACTGTTTGCACTAGTCAAGACGTAGAAACAGCCTTGATATTCATCAACAGATGAATGGATAAAGAAGTTGTGGTACATATATGCAATGGAATGTTACTCTCATGTAAAGGAATGACTTTGAGTCAGTTAAACTGAGGTTGATGAACCCAGAACTTATTACACAGAGTGAAGTGAGTCAGAAAGAAAAAAGTTTTGTGTATTAATGCATATGTATGACATGTAGAAAAATGGTACTATTGAACCTATTTGCAGGCCAAGAGTAGAAATACAACCATAAGAGAACAGACAGACTTTTGGACACAGAAGAGGGAGGAGAGAGTGGGATGGATTGAGAGAGTAGCATTGAAACATATATGTTACCATTTGTAAAAGAGCTGGTGGGAAGTTGCCATATAACACAAGGAGCTCATCCAGATAGAAAATTAAAAAGAAAACATAATCATTAAGTGATACATTAGAACATATTGACTTATTTAATAATTGTTATTTATAAGATATTCCATCTGAAAATGGCATACTACACTTTCTTCTCATGGAATATTCACAGAGCCCGTTGCTCTGTGACAAGCTAGAAGGGTGGGATGGAGGGGGATGGGAGGAAGACTCAAAAGGGAGGGGATAAATATATACTTATGGCTTCCCTGGTGGCTCAGATGGTAAAGAATCTGCCTGCAATACAGGAGACCCTGGATCAATCCCTGGGTCGGGAAGATCCACTGGAGAAGAGAATGGCTACCTACTTCAGCATTCTTGCCTGGAAAACCCCATATACAGAGGAGCCTGGCAGGCTACAGTCCATGGGGTCCCAAAGAGTTGGACACAACTGAGTGACTAAGCATGCATGGCGGATTCGTGTTGTTGTATGGTAGAAACCAATGAAACATTGCAAAGCAATTTTCCTTCAATTAAAATTTTTTTTTAAAATGTGGTGCATATATACAATGGAATATTACTTAGCCAAAAGAAGGAACAGATTAGTACTATTTGCAGAGGTAGATGGTCCTAGAGCTTGTCAGAGTGAAGTAAGTCTGAATGAGAAAAATGAGTATCACACAGTATCACTTATATGTGGAGTCTAGAAAAAAAATGGCAGAGATGAATTTATATGCAAAGCAAAAACAGAGTCACGGATGTGGAGAACAAACTTTTGGTTACCAAGGGGGGAATGGAGAGTGGGATAAATTGGGAAATTGGACTGATACATATATCTGTACTATGTGTTAAAAAAATTACTACTTAGAACCTCCCATATAGCACAGGGAACTCTATCCAGTGCTCTCTGGTGATCGGAATGGGAAGGAACTCTAAAACAGAGGCTGTGTTTGTGTGTGTGTGACTGATTCACTTTACTGTAGGGCAGTAAATTAATGCAACATTGCAAAATCACTATTCTCCCATTAAAATTAACTTATAAAAGGTGTGAAGTGAAAGTGTAAGTGTTAGGTGCTCAGCTGTGTCTGACTCTTTGCAACCCCATGGACTGTGGCCCACCAGGCTCCTCTGTCCATGGGATTTTCCAGGCAAGAATCCTGGAATGGGTGGCCATTTCCTTCTCCAAAAGTTTGGTGATCATTGTACTATTTTGTGAATGAGTTTAATTCAATTGATTTGTACACTTTAAAATTGTTACAGTGGCAAATTTATGAGGTGGATGAACTTGGAGCCTATTATGCAGAGTGAAGTATATCAGAAAGAGAAAGACAAATACTGTGTATTAATGCATATATATAGAATTTAGAAAGACAGTACTGTTGATTCTACATGCAGGGCTGCAAAGGAGACACAGATGTAAAGAACAGACTTTTGGACTCAGTGGGAGAAGGTAAGGGTGGGATTATTTGAGAGAATAGCATTGAAATATGTACATTACCATATATGTTACATATTTACTACAGTAAAAATAAGCTTGTTCTATCAAGAAAAGTATTAGTTTATCACTGCATTGTACACTCAGAGTAGAATAATTGGATTTTTTAAAAATCTGTAGGACATGTACTAAAATTACTGTAGTGAACAAATATTTCAGGCTCTCTCCTCCACTACATGAAAACACCTTTGTGGGGACACACAAATCTTGTGTTCTGCAATCAATGTTTGGCAGTATAAAAACCTAAAATAACATTGAAATAACATTCAAAATATTACTTCTGTACACCCATGATCAATTCTGTGTGTACAGAAACTATAATAGAATTGTAATTATTCAATAGGAAAAAAATTCCCAAAGCTTCTTCTGTTCCAACTTCACTCCCTTGATGTAGTCACCCTCTGTCTCTTTCCTGAATACTCTGGCGATAGCATGAATGTCTTGTGATTTTAAGAGTTTTATGACATATTTTGTCCTTTGGGAGTTGGCAT
Source organism: Cervus canadensis (assembly GCF_019320065.1). Classification (NCBI taxonomy): domain Eukaryota; kingdom Metazoa; phylum Chordata; class Mammalia; order Artiodactyla; family Cervidae; genus Cervus; species Cervus canadensis. The sequence goes on from NC_057389.1 coordinate 67,397,326, forward strand.
ATATTTCTTGTTCTGAAAATACTGTGACTTATTCTCATTCTTTTTGCTAACCACTTTCTTAGGGAAAATATCAGTGCTTCTCTCTAATTTAAACTTATTCTAATTTAAAAAATTAGGACTGTGTCCTTACACATGCATTAGAAGAGGATTTAGTACACCTGCCACCACTGATGTGAAGATTTCCAATATTTTTAAGGCTTGCAAATCCTTGGATGCTCTCCTATTTTTAATGCCACTTGCACTGAATTTGTTAATCTTATCAAATATTGAAATAAAATACTGCCCATTATACAATATTTGCACCCTGACTACAGAGAGATGATGCTGAAAGATAGCCATCAGTAAGTCATATTCTTCAGTTTATTTGTTTTCTTTCATGGTACATATTTAAGATAAAACAGTATCACAGAGTTTCTGGTAATTCCAATAAGATTGATGAGCACTGATCCTTTTGAGTAACAGGATTTTTTCTTTTTGGAGTCCTTGGTATTTTAGCAGGTTGCCTACCTTCAGGGGAAGAGTTGGGACTGAATAAATGATTTACAAAATATGGACTCATTCCTGTAACTGTCATCATGCTTTCTATGTCATAATGTCACAGGACTTGGGGCTGAGTCACATTTTTCAAGAGTGATTTTTATTGTAATGGTTTTGGTGAGTCACTCTCATGAGCAAAACTCTTCCTTTACAGGATTTTTTTTTTTACTAAGAATCTGGGTGTCATGAGCGTAGCTCCAGTACTTGCACTGAGCAACTCTTGGAGTTTGCGTAAGCCCCTAAACATTTCTAGAAATGAATCACATTATCACTAAGATCTTCATTTCCTCAAAAATTCTACCAAACTATTACTTCATGACTATGATTGATGTTTTGGTCCCCATCTGGTGGGAACATTCATACCTATTCTTCATATGTGAGTCAACAAAATTTTCATTATCTCCAGAGGGGCAATTAAACCCACAGATGACAACACAGTCCTCAGTTTAGACTTTTACTTTTCTGCGTCCTCCTAAATTCATCTGCAGTAACTCTTTGCACAGGGCAGTTATTTTATTGTATCATGACTATTCTTTATTGCACATCAATATACTCATTCACATATCCTCCCCCACATCTGCGTTATGAAACCACTCCTGACAACTCTCCATGCTTCCTGAATTTGGATGGGATCCGAATACATCTCCTTGGTGCCTTCTCAGAGTTTTAGGTGCTGCTCTGGTGTACTGGAGGATTGTCTCAGCATTCTGGTGTGGTGAAGACCACAGCAGTACAACTTCTGTGTATGAATTTTGGCAAATGCCTGAAGCTCTCTAAGTCCTATTTCTACAAATTCATGGGGAAACTCTACATATATTTTTTAAAACTGTGAATGTACAAGTGTTCAATTTATTCATTTGGTCTAACTTCCAGTTATACAAATAGGTAAGTTCCCTGCTGTGGGATTTTAAAAGAGTTGACAGTTGAGTTTATAAATGCTCTATTCTTCACAATGTATGGACTCCAATAATAATCAATTTACTTTTCCTTTTAAAAGACTGAAAAGAAAAATTCATGTTTTTGTTAAGAACAGTCCCAGAACTCTTCAGATACACCTGACACAGACTGATTGTCTGTTTTCGTCTAAGGGAGCTTCTGACTTCACACACTGTCCCTGATAGGTCCTGTGCTGTTTATTTAACATTTATAAGAGTAAGAGAGAGTCTGAGTCACTGGGGCATGACTTTGACAGTTTTAAGTGTTCATTCTTAGAAATACTTTTGTGAGGTTATCACCTATAACCTTCATTTTGCTTCAGTCCTGCCTCCACCATGACTACACACCATTCTAAAAACTACTTCACAGTTTACTCATTCAATGATAATAGATCAAGGGACTTCTGTGTGTCAAACACTGGATTAGCACTGGGGACCCAAAAATAAAGTAACAGAAAGCCATAACTCCATGAAATGTTTACTCTAACGGATTGATGTAGGTAATAAACATAATGAATTGGAATAGAATATTTGTTCTATGCTAATAAGTATTATGAATAAAAATAAAGCAGGAAAGGGGGAGAAGGGAGCTGAGAGGAAGCTATAATTTTCACTATTAAATAGCACAGTGAGGGAGGCCCTCAGTAAAATATGACTCTTGAGAAACAACCTGAAGGAGGTAAGGAATGTGAGCATGTGGCTGTCTTGGAGGAAAATCACTGCAAGCTTTGCTCCATGAAAATGAGGGGTGTTCAGCAGGGGAGCAATATGACCATTGCATTTTAATGTAATCTTCCGACTACTATGTTGAGAATAACTTGAAGGGAAGTAATAAGGAAGCAGGAAGACAATTGAGGATATAACATCAACAGTACAGGTGGTCAATGATAACAGCAAGGATCAGGGTAGAAACAACAGAGGTGGCGAGAAGCCATGAGAATCTGGATACATTTAATAATAAAATGAAACATTGCCAATTATTGTGGGGTTTCAGAGAAGAGAAATGTCCAGATGGATTCCATGTGGCTATTAACTGTGTGGCAAAGGAGCACAGGCTCAACTTTGTAACATTTGACTTTATCCTGGAATATCACTGAGTGACAATGTTCAGGTGGACAGCATGGGGACTGAGCCATATATACGAATGTGTCTATTACCCCCAAGCTCCCCTCCCATCCAGGCTGCCACACAACATTCAGCACATTTCAGCACAGGCTCAGTTTTAATGCCTGTGCAGTGTTTCATTCCATGAAAGACCATACCCAGTGATAACTCCTCACTAAAAACTTAGGTTGATTCCAGATATTGCTTCTGTAAGTAATATTTCAATAACAACTCATTGCCAAAAAATTTTCATGTGTCCATTTTTCCACAGGCTATGCATATTTCCATGTCATTTAGCATACATTCCAAACTGGCCTTCAAGAGTATGATGCAACCTCATCCACAATGAAGTTGAATGGATGATTTCAGGAGCAATGACTATGCATCTAGATTTAAAGTTTGCTCACTGATATAATCCCTTTATACCTCACACCCTGTGTCTTCCCACTCACCTGCAAGGTGACCTGTTTGCCCTCCCTTTAGCTGTATGTATGATGGAAATAGCCAATGTAAGTTTTCCAGAAGGTTTTATACTGCTGGGCTTCTCCGAACGACCCTCTCTAGAACCCATCCTTTTTATCTTTGTCTTGGGGCTTTATGTGGTGTCTGTCTTGGGTAATGGCATCATCATTGTGGTCTCCTGCATGGATGTGCATCTCCACACTCCTATGTACTTCTTTCTTGTCAACCTTTCCTTCCTGGACATTAGCTTCACCACAAGCATCGTCCCACAGCTCCTGGTCAATCTCTGGGGACCACAGAAAACCATCAGCTATGGAGGGTGTGTGATCCAGTTCTATATCTCCCACTGGTTGGGGGCAACTGAATGTGTCCTTCTGGCTGTCATGTCCTACGATCGCTATGCTGCCATCTGCAGGCCACTCCACTACACCGTCATCATGCATCCAAAGCTTTGCTGCAGCCTGGCTTTTGCCTCGTGGCTTGGGGGTCTGACCACCAGCATGGTGGGTTCCACACTCACCATGCTCCTGCCTGTCTGTGGGAACAATCGCATTGACCACTTTTTCTGTGAGATGCCCCTCATTATGCAACTGGCTTGTGTGGATACCAGCTTCAATGAAGTAGAGATGTACGTGGCCAGCTTTGTCTTTGTTGTCTTGCCTCTGGGTCTCATCCTGGTCTCATACAGCCGTATTGCCTGGGCTGTGTTGAAGATCAGGTCAGCAGAAGGGTGGAGAAAGGCATTCAATACCTGCTCGTCCCATGTGGCAGTGGTGGCTCTGTTTTACGGGAGCATCATTTTCATGTATCTCCAGCCTGCCAAGAGAAACTCTCATGAGCAAGGTAAGCTTGTAGCCCTTTTCTACACGGTGGTCACCCCAATGCTGAACCCCCTGATTTACACACTAAGGAACAAGACTGTGAAGAAGGCACTTAGGCACATTGTATTAGAGAACTGTGGTTTTGGAGGGATACATATATTTAAAAACATCACTTGTGAGGAGGAAGCAGATTTAAAGGGATCAAAACTGATTTGGAGTGTCAGGATATTTGGGATATCACTTCTATACACTATTTCTCAAGTTCAAGGTAACTGGCAAACTGAAATGGATGTACTTACATATTTTTTTCAGGCCAGTGCAAAGAGAACTTATTTTCTGTTTTATTTTTTATTAATAAGTACATTTTGCTAATTATTTATATAGCTTTGTATGGGTTATATTCATGCTACTTATGATATTATAAATTGTTTATGTAGCTACATATGCTAACTGTTAAATGATTTTGTTAATATTTTAAAGCAATGTCTGTCACTAAGGGTGTCTAATATGTGTGAAATCCTTTACTTTTTTCTCCCCTAATACTTGTAATGACTCAGTGAGGTAGATATTATTGACCTCACAAAGGTTAGATAATTACAAAGTTGTCAACATTTTATTCTGAGATCTAAGTATCCATGAACATATATGCCATTTTGGCTATAGTCTCTTGTGATGTAATAAGAAATATATACTTTTTTTTTTTGTCCTGACTTCTGGCACTGAGCTTCTAGGACCCTTGAAATTTTCTGAGTGATATGAATGAGAAAGTATCTTTTATTTTCATAACAAGGACATTTCAACATACCTAAGTTTATGCCAATGAATTAACTCAAAGAAGAGTCTCTAGATAGCTTCCAGAGGATGCCTGGATACCAGAGGAACTGACCCTGTGGTTAGAAGTTTGTAACTTTCAGTCCCAGCCCAAAGTCTGGGAAGGAGTTACTGGAAATTAAGTCATTAATGGCCAATAACTTAATGAATCATGCCTATACAATGAACCTCCACAAAAACTTTAAACAACTGTGTTTGGAGACTTCCAGCTGGTGACTGCATCTATGTGACAAGAAGGTAGGGTGCCCTAAACTCCGCCAAGACAGAAGTTCCTATGCTCAAGACCTTTCCAAACTTCATCCCATGTATCTCTTCTTTTATATTATTTGTCATAAACCAGTACACTAAAGTGTTTCCATAAGTTATGAGAGCCATTCTTGCAAATCACTAAATCTAAAGAAGGGGTGTGGCAACTCTATAGTTAGTTGGTCATAGACATGGGTGGCAACCTAGAGCTGGCAACTGCCTTCTAAACTGAGGGTGGTCTTGTGGAGGACTTTGTTCTTAAATTGGTGGGATCTGGTAATAGATTTAGGTAGTTACTGTCAGAGTTAAATTGAATTATAGGATGCCCAGTTGGTGTTTAGAGAGTTAGAATATTGGTTATTGTTGTGAAAAAAATCTCACACATTCAGTGTCAGAAAAGATGTGAGCAAAATACAATTCATGCACTTTCAGGAGGAGGAAACTAAAGAGGCAAATGCCTCAAAAGTAGAATTTTGAGTTGAATTTTCAGCAAATTGGAGAGTTCATCAATAACATGCTGCACAGATACATCTGTAACTATAGGACGATCAGTTTCCCTATTCAAGTCTACATATTCTGTTTACAGGATATGTAGATATTTTTATTCACTGAGTACCATTCATATGTCCAAGAATGATTTCTGGAGGTTATGAGAACTAGCACACAAAGTTGCACTTAAAAAAGTGAATTAATCTGCAAACAGTGAGAGTTTCGCTTCTTCTTTTCCTATCTGGATTCCTTTTACTTCTTTTTCTGCTCTGATTGCTGTGGCCAAAACTTCCAACACTATGTTGAATAGTAGTGGTGAGAGTGGGCACCCTTGTCTTGTTCCTGATTTCAGGGGAAATGCTTTCAATTTTTCACCATTGAGGGTGATGCTTGCTGTGGGTTTGTCATATATAGCTTTTATTATGTTGAGGTATGCTCCTTCTATTCCTGCTTTCTGGAGAGTTTTAATCATAAATGAGTGTTGAATTTTGTCAAAGGCTTTCTCTGCATCTATTGAGATAATCATATGGTTTTATCTTTCAATGTGTTAATGTGGTGTAATTACAAGTGATTGATTTGCGGATATTAAAGATCCCTTGCATTCCTGGGATAAAGCCCACTTGGTCAGTACTTGTCTGTTGTATGATTTTTAAATGTTGTTGTTCTGTTTGCGTAGATTTTGTTATAGGGATTTTTGCATCTATGTTCATCAGTATATTGGTCTGTAGCTTAGTTTAGAAAATTACTAGAGCAGCTAATCAATGAATATAGTAAAGTGCAGAATATAAAATTAACACACAGAAATCCCTTGCATTCCTATACACTAACAATGAGAAAACAGAAAGAGAAATTAAGGAAACAATACCATTCACCATGCAACAAAAAGAATAAAATACTTAGGAGTATATCTACCTAAAGAAACAAAAGACCTATACATAGAAAACTATAAAACACTGATGAAAGAAATCAAAGAGAACACAAACAGATGGAGAAACATACCGTGTTCATGGATTGGAAGAATCAATATTGTCAAAATGGCTATTCTACCTAAAGCAATCTATAGATTCAATGCAATCCCTATCAAG